>NC_056739.1:1557917078-1558004578 GCF_019279795.1 Protopterus annectens | reverse complement strand
ACCAAATTGCAGAAGATACCTCAGATTTCTTGCAGGATCAGAGCATTATCAATTCTCAGCATTGCCCTTTGGCTTATCTACTGCCCAGAGTATTCACGAAATGCCTGGCATCAGTAATTGCTCATTGCAGGCTTCAGGGAATTCAAATTTACCCTTACCTGGACGACTGCTGTTACAAGCGGACAACAAAAACAAATTAACAAAAGATTTGGAAAGGGTCATTCATCTACTGCAAGCCCTGGGATACACAGTCAATATAAAAAAGTCAAGGCTGATACCATCCCAAAGGCTAACCTTCTTGGGTGCAGATCTGGACACATCAAAACAAATGGCATTCCTGACAGTAGAAAAACAGGAGCACCTCCCTCTCTACTTCATGGCATTAACAAAGCAGAACCAGCTAACAGCAAGGAAAGTCCTGCAAGCTCTCGGCTACATGGCAACCTGCATAATATTGATTCCACATGCCAGACTACATATGAGAAAGTTACAGTGGTATCTAAGGAATTTATGGTCTCAGCACAAGCACAGCCTAGAAACCCAAATTCCAATAATTCCATGCCTGAAGCAAGAATTCCAATGGTGGGCTCAGGCCTGTCAATCAAACAAGGGACTGCCCTTCCACAGCACTCAACCAAGCCAGACCATCACAACAGACGCCTCAGACCTCGGTTGGGGGGCGCACATGCTGGACAAGTGCATACAAGGCTTATGGACTCAAGACCAGCTGCACCTACACATAAATCAAAAGGAAATGCTGGCAGTAAAACTGGCAATTCAGGCATTCCGACCATTTCTTCGACAGGGTCAACTGCTGATAAGGACGGACAACACCACAGTTATGTGGTACATCAACAAACAAGGAGGCACACATTCATACCCTCTATGCCGGATGGCAATGGACCTCTGGAATGTGGTACTGAGCTTCAACATTCAGTTACAAGCAATTTTTGTGCCAGAATAAGAAAATACTCTAGCAGACATCCTAAGCAGAACTACCACGGATGCCCACGAATGGATGCTGCATCCGGACATCTTCAAAACCATTACAGGGAAATGGGGACTACCAGAAATAGACTTATTTGCATCCCCACACAATCACCAACTGAAAAAATTCTGCACAAGGACGTACCACCCACTTGCTTGGAAAGTGGACTCCCTATCTTTCAGTTGGAAAAACCTGACAGCATATGCATTCCCACCTCTTCCTTTGATGCACAAGGTGCTATTGAAGATCAAAGAAAGACCGTCCAAGGATCATCCTGATAGCTCCAGACTGGCCAAGGCAACATTGGTACCCATTACTGAGGAGTATGTCTCGGGAACAAATATGGCCTCTGCCCCTGGTTCCCTTGCTGTTAACACAGAACAACTTCAAAACCCTGCATCCAAACCTGAAAGCACTGCAGCTGGCTGCCTGGAACATTGCATAAGACCAAATAACCCGGATTTATCTCAAAGGGTTAAGGACATTCTCTTGGAGGCTCGCAGACCCTCAACAAGAAAAAATTATTCAGCGAAATGGAAAAGATATCTCATTTGGAGTACTGCAAAAGGAGAGAATGTGTCACTTGCAAACATACCTAACATCCTGGAATACTTGGCAGAGCTCTTCCACAACGGCCTGTCCTATTCTTCCATTAAGATTCATGCATCAGCTATTTCAGCAGAATACAAATTGGATCCTCCAGTCTTCTCTCATCCTCTGCTCAGGCAGTTTCTGAGAGGAATTAAAAATGTAAAACCACCTAGGAAGCCACCATTGCCAGCATGGGACTTGAGCTTTGTGCTAGAAAAGTTGACACTCCCTCCTTTCGAACCAGCAGCTACAGCAGATTTACAGTACTTATCATGGAAAACTGCCTTCCTGCTTGCAATCACTTCAGCAAGAAGGGTATCTGAGCTACAGGCATTAATGGCAGTACAGCCCTTCCTGATCTTCCATCAAGGTAGAGTGTCCATGAGAACTAATCCTACTTTTATGCCAAAGGTGGTCTCCAGGGTATCTTTAAATCAAGCTATCCACCTACCTACATTCTTCCCCAACCCACAGAACAGGGGAGAAAGACTGTTGCATACCTTGGATGTACATAGACAATTACGTTACTACCTGGACAGGACCAAGAGCAATAGAAAAACTGAGCAGCTACTGGTAGCATATGCAACAGGAATGGAAGGAAAAGCATTTTCAAAACAGACAATCTCTAAGTGGATAGGAAATTGCATTAGATTTTGTTACTCCTACCATGGGAAGAAAACTCCAGAAAACATCAGGCCTCACTCTACAAGGGCTACAGCCACTACCACAGCTTTTTTACGAGGAGTGGCTACCAAAGACATTTTAGAGGCTGCTACTTGGAGCTCCGTGCATACATTTGCCAAGCATTATAATTTACCTTTATACTCCAGATCCCGAGCAGGTTTTGCCACTGCTGTTTTTGCAAGGGATCTTAACTACACCATAATCTTATTTCTCCTCCTCCCCCAGTTTGGCTATGGTATTCTACCCATTTGTAAGGACTGCAGATGCATCCTTGAAGGACATAGTACAGTTTTGTACCTGCCATAAATGTAGATGTCCGATAGGCATGCATCTGCAGTCAGGATTACCCACCCTCCTTCCCCTCTGTGGTACTCCTAGGGTATTTGCCCATCTTGTAGCTAGCTGGGGGAATCTATTATGGTGTATTTGTTTGTATATATGTACATACATGCTTATTTTTTGTTTGCTCTCTTCTATTTGGAACCATTTGCATTTATCCAAATTAAGCCTTCCTAGAGGGCACCTGGCATCTGGGGCAAGAAACACTGAGGAAAATGGCGTCGGCTGATGCCTTTATACCCGAAGAACTGCAGCTATGACGTCGGGTGAAGTGCGACACCAGCCGAGGCCAGACCCAGACTTTGGAATCCGGCCGACCGAAGGGCTGCCTGACGACAGGACAACCCCATTTGTAAGGACTGCAGATGCATGCCTATCGGACATCTACATTTATGGTAGGTACAAAACTGTACTTTTTATATTTTTCCCCATTAGTATCTTGTTGTTGACTTTCTCAATATGTCAGAGAAAAAAAGAACCACTGATTTTAAGAGATGTGGTAAATGTGACAGAAAAATGCCAAATGTGAACAGCCATGTTAAATGTGTATATTGTTTGGGGGTGCCTCATCTCTCTAAGAAACCTCCTTGTGGCATTTGTAGGGGTTTTAGCTCCTGCACACTTGTGAAGCGTAAAAATAAACTTATGCTTGCTGGCTTACTGAAATCACCTTTTGCTGAGATGATCTCTAAGTTTGAGGCCTCTCTGCCTCCCAAAAAAGAAGACAAAAAGAGGAGCAAGTCTTTACTCTCGTTTCCTCGTGAGCCCAAAATATGGGAACCGAAACCTAAGGTACCTAAGCTAGCTCATAGAGTCATCAGCTCTGAGGCCTAAACAGTCAATCTTGGCTCCGACCTCTGCTCCAAAAGCTCCTATTGTATCGGCACCACCCATCCCTCATTTGGCACTGATCTTTCTGACCGCACCGACCACGGCAAAGACAACTTCGGTAATGTCTACTTTGGCACCGACTCACCCCTTTGTGCCAACAATAGTCATCCCAGACCTGGTCATCCCCCCCCCGTGAACTTTATATACTGGCCATTTGGCCTTGGCACAGAGTGGTGATACACTTCCTAGGACCAGATACTCCCCCTCAGTGGACCCCTTCTATGGCCAACAGTACATCCCCTTTCTGGAATGGCCTGTGTCACTGTCGGCGTTGTCCACTCATTCCTGCAAGAGTCTGCCAGAATTGGACGTGGTGAGATTGGTGGACCAACTCTTAGTGACCAGAGGCATTCTTACACCAGTTAAATCCTCCCTCTCTTTCAACCTCAGCACAGAGTGGTGATGCACTTTCTGGGACCAGATACTCCACCTCGGTGGACCCCTTCTATAGCCAACAATACAGCCCCTTTCTGGAATGGAATGGCCTGTGCCACTGTCGGGGTTATCCACTTGTTCCTCCAAGAGTCTGTCAGAATTGGACGTGGTGGGATTGGTAGACCAGCTGTTAATGGCCAGAGGTATTCCTACACCAGTTAAATCCTCCCTCCCTTCTGGAAGCGAGGGGTCTGCTTCCAAGGACCCCACCATATTTTCCTCCTCCGACCTCCTTGCAGTTGTTGGAAGAACCATCACCAACTGCAACCCCGGTTCCAGCTGCTTCGGCACTGATGGTAGACCTGACCATGGTACCGGAGACTTCTCTTTGGCCTGAGTCTACTTCGGAGCCAGGCCTTCCTCGGGTCCGAGACTGGCCTGTCGGCTCCTTGTACCGGGGTACAGCTCCTACCTTCCCTGCGCCGATCTCTGTGCCGGTCGCCTTGACAGGCCCATCTCCTCCTATGGCTCCCTCTTTGGTGGCGGATCCTTCGGGGCAGGGTGTGACCCCAGTTCCGAGTTTCTCTCTCTTGGTTTCAGGCTCCCATCCTTCCTTGGGGGGGGGTCCTGCCTTTCAAGTGATGGAGAGAGCACTAGCCTCCGCAGGCTGCCTGTTGGATCCACCGGTGTCAGAGATACTCCCTCTTCCTGCCTGTGTGCCATAGCCTCCATAGCTCACTGCTACTGGGCACCAGGCTCGGGAGCCTCAAGACGCCCTTCAGCTAAGTTCCTCTTCTGCCAGTTCCTCCTCTGATGCTCCCCTCGAGGAGGTTTCCTGCAAGAGAACGTGCAAGAGGAAGCACATTGATTCCTCAAGGGAATTATTGACCGAAGATGCAGACTAAGATGACTGGGAAGGGTCCCCACGTTCGCCCCCTGATGATGTCTCCTTTGCAGGCATCCTTGAGATCTTTTAACAGCGGGGCAATTAGAAGTCCAGCACCCCTTCCTCCGGGAACGTATTCTTGCAGGCTTTCCGGGCCTGGCCCTCTACCTCTTGGGTGACCCCCCCCTCTGCAGATGAGCATGTACAGTTCATCTTGTAGTGGGCATGGAAAACTCCTGATGCCATTGAACCAGTCCCCCGTAGGCTAGATAAGATTCTATCACCTCCTGCAGATAATCCCCACTGGTCCAAGGGCCTCCCAGTGGATGCTATGGTTTTTGTGGTAGCCGAAAAGAAGGAGCTCGCTGAAGGGAGCACTGCTGTCCATCCTACAAACAGGGAGTCTCTGGCGATAGACAGGCTTGGGAAGTGGGTCTTTTTTTCAGCAACCTTTGCTATTCGGTCTATGAACTATTTGGCACATTTTAAGCGACTTCACAGAGACTTAATTACGAAACTCTCAGAAACGCTGGCAGGAGCAGTCTCTGATGAGGTGCAAGCAAAGTCACCTCAGCTTGCTATCCTGGAATCCATTTTGAATTTGTCCAAGAGGTTGATTTCACACACAACCGAAAGGGCAGCGAGAGTAGCTGGCATGGGTGTTGGGGCTAGCTGCCATGCCTGGATGTGGTTATGTTATTTCGCGGACCCTTTTAAGTCTTTCTTCCTTAATGCTCCCATAGAGGCCACATCTCTGGCCCTAAGGTTAAGGATATGTTAGCCTGGTGCGAGAAGGACGGTAAGACCTTGTCTGCCATGGGTGTCTGTTTATCCACTCCTCAGAGACCCTATATCAGGAACCAGAGGAGAGGGAAAATGTGGTACAAAAAAATCCCAAGGGCCTTTCTGTGACGCATGTGGTGAATTTTCCCCACAGGGCAGAAGGGGTAATACAAATGGAAGACGCCCCTACAGAGGCAGAGGGGGTCCACGTGACCTGGGATTCATTCTCTGGGCAGTCCTATCAGCGCTCCTGAGGAGTGGCCCGATTGCTTGCCTCTGGGAGCAGTTGGGAGTTGTCTCTCTGCACCACTTTGCCCGGCAGGAAGTAACTACAGAATGTTTATTCTTGCTGGATTGGTTCGGAGCCGACCCTCGGCTCTGACACTGCCTATACTATAGCTCGAGAACTATTTTTACCGGCTCGAGGCAGCCCTATATCCCACAATACCATGCGCTAACTCCCAGATCTCGTTTGCCGCTTCACTGCGAGGTTGCCTTTTTTACCGGCTCAGGTCAGTAAAAGGAATTTTCAACAAAGTTTCTATTTTTTGAGGTAGTTTCTTAGTTTATTTTCCCTCATTAGTTCCCTATCGATATAGTTCCTTATTAGTGTCTGTTTCGTAAGCCCTACCCACCCCTTTAGTTAACTTTTATAATCAGGCCTACAGGCTTTAGTTTTTCTGTTTACTCCCCCCCTTAGTGTGTGTGTGTGTGTTGTTGTTCTAGTCAGCCCCGTCATCTCCCCCTTGTGTGTAACTGAGTGAGTGTGTGTGCTGATTGAGTTACTGTCTTTAGGGCAATGTCCAAAGACGTTAAGGTCTCGGGATTCAAGAAGTGTGACTCGTGCTGTCAGAAAATGTCTCTGACAGACGGTCATACTTCTTGCGTCTACTGCTTGGGGCCTTTGCACTTGCAGGACTCTTGTTCCGTCTGTCACGGATTTAGTTAGAGTCCTGCAGGAGCGTCGTAACAAACTTATTTTGAGGGGCTTATTGAAGCCCGATGATTCCCCGTCCAAGTCTGGCTCGGGGAAGTCATCTAATCCCGCCAAACCCTCGGCTCCAGTTTCTGAGTCGAGGGCTGGCGAAATTGAGATTGCTCCGACATCGGCTCCAGTCGGAGCCAATGCGAACAAGATAGTTTCCGCTCCGAAACCCATATCTGAGCCGTCTTCAGCGCTCTAGGTCTCCTTCACTAGAATCCGTCCAATCGGCTCCAAGATCACCCCTCCTATCGGAGCGGAGTCATAGGACTCATTCCTCCAGGTCGTCTAGGCTCTTCGACCACGATATTGAGAGGGTAGTCAGTAGACTCATAAAATCTCAGGCACTGACCCAAATGCTCCAAAGCCCGTCTCACCAGACTGTGGCTCCCTCGGTACCACCTTCGATTCCTCCTCCGACTCTGCAGTCGAGTTCAGAGCCAGAGTTTGTCGGAACCGTAACCTTGCCCACATCAGAGCCGATACTTCCACCTTCGGCTCCGGTGTCGTTGTCTCCGACTTCTTCAATGGTACCGTCCATGGAGAGGTCCGGGTGCTGAGACTCCATTGTCGGCTCCGAGGGGGCGAGTGGCATCGGACCCTTGTCCCGACCCTGCTCTCTCTCTCGGAGCGTCGACATCATTCTCGGAGCCTTCTCTGTCGGTGCCGGAGGCAGTTTGGGTATCTTCAGAGCCGGGACTGCCTTCGGTGCCTGATAGGGGGGCTTTCGAGGTGATGAGGAGCATGCTGGATCCAGTGTCCAGTCCAAGGTTGGGTTCTTCAGCTCCTCCCTCTACAGTGCCTGTTATGGTCTCTGGCCATCCTCTTGCAACCGATAGTAGAGATCCAAAGCGTAGGGTACCCACTTTGGGTGTCTCTTCCTCCTCCGAGGCCTCCCCTGAAGCTTCAGGGGAACCCCCTAGGAAAAAACAGTGCAAGAGGAAGCACATAGACTCCCCCGAGTCTCTCACTTCGGACACCGACTTGGATGAGTCGGAGGGTTCCCCGAGATCCCCCTCTGAGGATGTCTCCTTTTCAGACATCCTAGAGATCCTGAAACAGAGGGGGAATTGGTCCACCCTTAAACCCTCCGAGGATGAGTCTGTTTACCTTGACGCGTTTGGGTCTCGCCCTTCCACCTCCTGGGTGTCTCCTCCCTTTGACCCACTGATGGAAGTAGTGGCCAGAAAGGCGTGGGCAGCTCCTGACTCAATGGAACCTACCCCTAGGAGGCCTTCTAAATTTATTTCTGCTCCGGAAGACAAACCATTTCTGACCAAAGGTGTCTCGGTAGATGCTATGGTGGTAGCAGCCGCCACTAAGAAGGAATTAGCTGATCCTTCGGTACCTGTTCATCCTCCTAACAAAGAGTCCAGGACCATGGACAGGTACGGTAAGCAGACATTTGCTTCAGCAACCTTTGCTATGCGGTCGCTGGACTATTTGTCATTTCACCCACCTTCAGAGAGATTTGCTCAAAGAACTGGGTGAAACCATACAGGATCCTTCTGCTGTGGGGTATCGGGACAAGATTAACTCCCAGCTGGTTACCCTGAATTCCATTGCCAACTCCTCCATGCGGCGTATCTCCTATGCAGCCGATGGAGTGAGTAGGGCCACAGGCACAGGTGTTGCGTTGCGACGTCACGCCTGGATGTGACACTGTAATTTTGCTGATCCCTTCAAGGCGTCCTTCACCAACACCCCCTTTGATGGTTCAGAGTTGTTTGGACCTCAGGTGAAGAATACCCTCACCAGGTGCGAGCAAGATGGTAAGACTCTCTCTGCCGTGGGAGTCCACTTTTCCACACCATCTAGACCTTACCCTAAAGGCCAGAAGGGTGGAAAGATATGGTTCCGCAAACCACAGGGAGTCGCGCCTGCCGCACGTGGTGAACATCCCCCCAGAGGCAGAGGGGGGAACAATAATAGACGCCGCTCCAGGGGCAGAGGGGGTCCACAGAACCAGGGTTCCAGGGAATCCTTCCCTGACCAACACTTTCAGCATCCCTGAGAAGCTGCCTGACTGCTCACTTTCGGAAGCAGTCGGGGGAAGATTATCTCTGTACCCGGAAGCCTGGCAATCCCTCTCTCAAGACAAATGGGTACAGTTGATTATATCCGAGGGTTACAAAATCCCCTTCATTTCCCCTCCCATCCAATCGCCAAGACCCCTCCCAGATGTACCACCCGCACAAAGGGGTCAGGCACAGCTAGAAATAAAAAAGCTGTTAGAAAAAAAGTCATCCAGGCAGTCCCAGCAGACCAGCTAGGATCCGGAATCTACTCCAGGTTCTTTTTGGTACCAAAAAAGACAGGAGACTTGAGACCCATTTTGGACCTCAGCAAACTGAACAAGTCTGTGCAGAAGACAAAATTTCGGATGGTAACACTGCAGTCCATTCTACCCTTTTTGGGCAGAGACAACTGGATGTGCTCGTTAGACCTTCAGGATGCGTACTATCATATAAAGATACACAGGTGCTCAGGAGGTTTCTCCACTTCCGGCTGGGAGCCAGTCATTTCCAGTTCAGAGCCCTGCCCTTTGGTCTCACCACAGCCCCCCCGGGTGTTCACCAAATGCTTGGCAGTGGTCACGGCTCACCTGAGACAAAAAGGATTCCAGGTGTTTCCATATTTAGATGACTGGCTCATTACTGCTACCACCAAGCAGCATCTTATAATAGCCAGGGATTATACCATTCGCATTTGCAACAAACTAGGTATTTCCATAAACTTTGCAAAATCCTCCTTGTCGCCTTGTCAATCTATAAACTTCATAGGCGCCGTACTAAACACCAGAGAAATGTCTGCAACATTGCCACCTCAGAGAGTGACAGACATACGGCGGAATGTTCGGCTTCTGTTGCAGTCCAACAGAATTCAAGTCAAGTTAGTACTGAAAACATTAGGCCTCATGGCAGCAGCGATCCTTCTCCTCCTATTAGCCCGCTTCCACATGAGAATTCTCCAGTGGATGCTTTTTTCTCAGTGGTCCTTCCAACAGCTCCCAATGACCCACAACATCTTGATAACCCCATCTTGCAAGAGACACCTCTCCTGGTGGATGGTCTCCCCTCAACTTCTTCAGGGCAGACACTTTGTTCTCCCCCCTCCAGTTGCCACGGTGACAACGGATGCCTCCCTGATTGGGTGGGGGGGGCACTATCAGGGCAGGACTGTCCAGGGCACATGGCAACAATTAGAATGCCACCTGCACATAAATGTCGTGGAGATGAGAGCAGTGCTTTTATCATTGCAAACCCTTCAGGATTCTCTTCCCACTGGGACTATAGCAGTTCAAACAGACAATATGTCTGTAGTGTGGTACATAAACAAGCAGGGCGGAACAAAGTCCTATCCCCTATGTCGAGAAGCACTCAGACTTTGGCAATGGGCGATCTCCTCTCAACGGTTTCTGATAGCAGCGCACATCCCCGGGAGGTCCAACGTCATAGCGGACAGACTGAGCAGAACAATTCTCATGCCTCACGAGTGGTCTCTAAATCAAGCGGTAGCAAAGAGAATTTTTCAGAAGTGGGGCCACCCTTGCTGCGACATTTTCGCAACCCCTCAAAACATCAAGTGCCTCAACTTCTTCACTCTCTTCCCTCTACCAGGCCATCCCCCCAGAGACGCTCTCGTCCACGATTGGCCTCAGGGTCTTCTATACGCATTTCCCCCCTTTCTGTTTATTCCGCAATTAATTCAGAAAGCAACCGCATTGAGATCCAAAATTATCCTCATTGCTCCGTATTGGCCTCGACAAGTATGGTTTCCGTTCCTGCACCGTTATCTACTGGAACAGCCCTGGCATCTGGAACCCCTTCCAGACCTTTTGACCCATCTAACGGGCAAGCTGCACCAGTCTCTTCGTTCCCTCAACCTCACAGCTTGGTTGCTCCACTTCCAACCATAGCCAGAATTCCCTTTATTTCTCTTCCTGTCCGTGATATCATTCTTGCGTCCCATAAGTCCAATACTAGAAAGACTTATGCGAGCAAATGGAAGCGTTTTTCGTTCTGGGCAGAAGCTAGGTCCTTAGATCCTTTTAATGCTCCAATTCATAAAGTTCAAGATTTTCTGGCGGAGCTTTTTCATTCAGGATCGTCGTCGGCCACTATCAGAGTACAACTAGCGGCCATTGCAAATTTTCATGCGGGGCTCTCGGAAGCAAATATTATGTCCCACAAACTCTGTAAAGCTTTCCTCAAGGGCATCTTCTTGCTCAGACCTCCCATTAAGGATCCTCCTCCACAATGGGATTTAAATTTAGTATTAACGTCATTGATTCTCCCTCCCTTTGAGCCTGCAGCTTCTTGCTCCTTCAAACTTCTCTCTTGGAAAACTTTGTTTTTGGCGGCTATAACATCTGCCAGAAGGGTATCGGAACTCTAAGCCTTGTCCGTCCATCCCCCTTATTTGGCTTTTCATAAAGACAGGGTAACTCTCAGAACGAATCCTTCCTTTCTACCGAAAGTTTCTTCTGAATCAAATCTGAACCACACTATTGACTTGCCTGTTTTCTTCCCAGATTATTCAAACAGGGCTGAACAGAAGTTACATTCCTTGGATGTTCACCGCCAGCTGGGGTATTATGTAGACAGGACAAAACAATTCAGAAAATCAGAACAGCTCTTTCTCTCTTATGCTGAAGGAAAGAAAGGACTTCCAGTGTCAAAGGTAACTCTTTCCAGATGGTTGACATCCATCATTACCCGTCTAGGCCTAAGGCTCATTCAACCAGGGCACTATCAACATCAACAGCCTTTCAAGCAAGGTTACCATTAGATGCCATATGTACAGCAGCTACATGGGCTTCTCAACATACCTTTATTGCCCATTACAAACTTTATATAGCTTCCAGAAATAGAGCTGACTGGTTCCACCGTACTCAGGAGTCTGTTCCGTTGAGCCACCCAGGACCAAGGTGCTAGGGACGCTGACCCATCCATCAAGAATGAAGGCAAGAATGACAACTTAACATTAAGAAGTTATGTTCTTACCATAACGTTCCATGTTAGTTGTCTTCTTTCTTGCGTCCCTCCCTCCTGCCCCATAGCCTGGACAGACTTGAAGGTTTCTGAGTCCTTCTATTTCATGTTATACAGTCCTTCACGGTTACCCCGTATCATTAGGGTTACCAGCAGGGAGACCGTTTTTGGTTATAATTATAATAATAATTTTATACTATGTGTTAGCTGCCAATGAGATCTGGGGAGTTAGCGCATGGTATTGTGGGATATAGGGCTGCCTCGAGCTGGTAAAAATAGCTCTCGAGGTATAGTGTAGGCCGAGTCGGAGCCGAGGGTCGGCTCCGAACCCATCCAGCAAGAAAGAAGGCGAGAAGAAGACAACTAACATGGAACGTTATGGTAAGAACATAACTTCTTATTCTTGGGTGTAGACAGTAATAATCAGAAGAGATCATATTCCCTTCAACTTGATGCCAAAGCCATTAAGGCGCATTCCCAACGTTCCACCCAGTCAAAGGGAATTTGCAACTATAGAAATTTAAAAGCTGCTTAAAAAAAAGTTGTCCAAGCAGTTCCCCCATACCGGATGGAATCCAGGTTTTACTTGAGATTCTTTTTAGTGCAAAAACAAATAGAAGACTGGAGGCCAATTCTGGACCTCAGCATCCTAAACAAATTTGTCAAACAAGTAAAGTTCCGGATGGTCAGGGTACAATGTATACTCCCCTTTTTGGGAAAAGAGGATTGGATGTGCTTTATAGATCGTCATGATGCGTATTACCATATAAAAACGGACAAACAAACACTCCAGAAGATTTCTCCGCTTCCAGCTGGTTGCCAATCATTACCAGTTTTGAGCACTGCCCTTTGGCCTCTCTACAGCCCCCAGAGTGTTTACCAAATGCACGGTAGTGGTGACTGCCCACTTGAGACTTCAAGGATTCTGGGTGTTTCCATATCAGGATGATTGTCTCCTTACCGCCCCAACTAAGCATCTACTATTGTCAGCAATTCATCATACTTGACAATTTCTGACTCTTCCTCCTTGGGAATCTTAATTTTGTGTTAGAGAAACTAATCTGGCTGACTTGAGGCTCTTAACACCGAAAACAGTTTTGCTATGGCCTCTGCAAGAAGGGTATCATTTTTCATAGGGGACGATGTTTCTTTGAGAGTTAATCCTTCTTTTATGTGGAGTTTACTTAAATCCAAGCTATCCATTTCCCTGTGTCTTTCCCAAACCTCAAAATTAGGGAGAAAGGGTACTCCAGTCCTTGCATGTCTACAGACAACACAGATACTATCTTGACAGAACTAAATCTTTCAGATCTTTGGATCAATTGTTCATTTCTTGTGAAGGTAAGGAAGGACAACCTGTGTCAAAACGGATTATTCCAAATGGTTGTCTAAGGCTATTACCTTTTGTTATAAACAGCAACAAAGTCTAAAGCCTCAGACTTTGGATACTTGCATCTTAAACCGGCCTTCACCACTGCATAGTGTCTGGGAACACTATGTAGAACAATAAAAACTGGCTGATCCTTTTCTTACAGAAGCCAGAAATATGGTGGCACTAAATTGCTTCTCAGAATCTTATTAACTTTGCAGCTCTGAATTTAAATGTGTAAATAGCAGCTCTCCATTTATGCATTTTCAATATCCATCTTATTTTGTTTATGACTGTGTGGAGCTGCAGCCTGTCCCTTCAAGCAGCAGACATAGGCCATGTGCTGATCATGAAAGGAATACCAGTCCATGTATCACAGTACACAAGCAAAGTAACATGTACGGTGTACGTGCATTAGGACATTTTTTTTTTTTTTTTGAGCATCGCCAGTCTAACTGCTACCAGTTGTTGGGTTGGAAGAAACAAAATTATATTGCGAAATCTCATGTGGATACAAGAGAGACATGCAGCCTCCAAAGAGAAGGCACCCAGCCAGAAGCCAAATCAGGCAGCAAAGCTCTTTGTGGCTGCATGTGCCACTTTGGCACATTAAGTAACAGCACATTCATTCAATAACTGCTGAATCCTTACAGAGCCCCTGGTGGCCTAAGAAACATCTTGTATATAGTTTTTGTCCACTGGAACATGTATCAGGTAGTCTTCACTATAAATCTATAAGCTTTTGCTGATTTGATCATTTTCTTTGTACCTTTACCTCGCAACATGTATTGGATACAGCATTTTTTCATTTTGTGTGGCCAGTCATGGCATACTGTAAGCCATACCGAGCTTCAGGGAATAAATGAATTCACCTTTCAAAATGATTATATGTTGAGACTGACTTTTATGTGTCATACACCACCTGTATATTTCCGAGTGTCTGCATTTGCACTTCAACTGAGAAATGAGCATGCATTATGACAAGGCAAAGCCACTGCAGGAACAAATAGCAACCCCATGTCACTGACAGAGGAGAAATGAATACCACATTTGCCTTTGTTGCTAGAAGACCAGAAGACTGGGGGTTCTATTCCCACTCCAGGTGATCGGATTGCCGTCACTGCAGTGCTGCATTACTGGTGCTGCATTCCTGAGTGTACTGTCCTTTGGATGAGACATTAAACTGAAGTCCCACCTACTTGACCTGGTGGTAGCTGATGTGGATGTAAAGGATCCCAGTGTATCTATTCAAAAAAGTTGAGAAAAGTTCCCCCGATGCCCTGGGTAATTTTCCCCGAGTAGTATAAATGCAATATCTTGGCTCTCCTGAAAACAGAACACTAAGTTAATGGGATTGACCTGGTCATCTATAAATAAATTTAAATAAGTCTTCTCGTGTAGCGATTGCCTAAAGGTTCATAGGTAATTACTAGTATAGCTGCCTTTGCAGACCATTTTATGCCTAGCCAATTTCCTTTTTTGTGCTCGAAATAACCTATCCCATTTTATTATAGATTGTCCATGCCCAGCCCATGGTTGATAATGTATGTATTTTCTCTAATGAGAATGACTGGGGTGGTACCATAGACAATGTGAGGAGACCCATGCATGGGATAAAGCATTTAGGAGCAGCATCTGTCCATCAGATGGGGAAAAAAAAGAAAAGTAAAAAAGGTAGTGCAGTTAGGGAACACCATGATTTTTTTTTCTGAAAATAAATGCACATAGCTTTGTTCTGTAATAAAACCTGCGTGCATGCTTTTGTTGTATATTTTAAAATGTACTTTTCCTGAACTGTACTGCGGGAATAGAAATATATTCCATGGAATTCTTGGTTTTGCAAGTTCAGTAGCCTGTAGCATATCCAAAATACTTGCATTGAAATTAGTCACTAAACTCTTGTGTACAGATTGTAGGCACTGGTATATAAAAACTACAGTCATCAAAATTCTTCTGTTGCTGCAGCATGTTTTATGCACATTTTTTCTTGTAGTCTTGTTTGAAGGAAAACTGTAAAATGTCATAAGTGCCCAGTGATGTGCATGATTGTGAAAGTTCTGTGATGCTCATGTTGCATACATTCTTAGTCTTGCAATTTCCTTCCTTTGGTACATTTTTAAGCTGCTGCAGTGCATCCTACTCTTATAGTTATTTTTACCTTTGCACTTATGTTGGCATATGAAATGTATATTTTGATGCATGCATACTGTGATTTAGGACCATGTGAAGAAAAACATAACTGTGAAATTTACAAGAGAACTGAAAAAATTGTGCACCTTTGTTTAGGGAAGGTAGGGTTTTTAGTTTTATTGACATGTCGTTATAACTGTTTGTAATACCTTTTTTTTTTGCAACATAGTCATATACTCTTAACTGTCTCACGAATACTTTTTAAAAACAATGCCTAATGGTTGCATTGTCACAGAAACAAAGCAGATGTGCTTTGGAAATGCAGTCACTTTCTGGGATGGAGTGGAGGTGTAATTTAATGATATAAGCTAATGTGATGGCTATGCTGAATATTATCAGGAAATGTATTAAAATACTAGGTTTTCAAAGGCTTCTGAAAAGTGATGCTTATTATCAGAATTTCATCTTAAGAAATAAGGCCAATAAAAATACGTTGCAAGTTTTAAGGCAGATTATTTTGGCATGTAGAGTTAAAAACTTGCAGTGAATCACCACAACAGATTCTACCTCATGCCACCTAGTCAAAAATTGGAAAGCTGAGGCGGAGCATATATGGCCAACTGAGAGCAGTGAATTTTTTGAGCTCCATAAACTAGTATAATAATATAGGAAAATGTCATTATTTTCAAGTTTAAAACATCAGAAATCTATAGATAAACTACTAAACTACATAAATATCAATTTTGGTGGAGATATACAAAATTTTTCCTGTCAGGTAACTTGGAGATGTAGTGAGTCACTGAATATGAACAACTCGAGGTATTCTTGTCCAGATGCTGCTTTGAAAAAAGAAGTGCAATTGATGACATCTACCTTACAGGAGCTATCTTTGAATATGGATGGCTTTAGAAAACCTTAAATTAAATTCTCAAAAACAGACTGATACTCTTAAGGAACTATTACAGCAACACCATACAAAAATAACAAATATAGAGACTTCTCTAAATTATACCGAAGGGAGACTCAGAGGAAGAATTCCAAAAAGAATTTCTGCTTAAACAGAATACATGGCTGCTTAACAAAATAGATGACTTAGAAAACAGGGAAAGAAGAAACAACATAAGGATCTTTGGTCTGCATGAAAACACTGAAGGAGAAGACATTATTTCATTCTTAACAACCAGGATTCCTGAATTTTTAGACTTGAAAGAGGGACTTTCATTTGGAATTGAAAGGGCGCAGAGAGCATTGAGGAAACCTGCTTCTTACTCAACAAATACTCCAACTAGATCCATAGTTATAAAATTTCTTTCATTTCTGGACAAGAAACTAATATTAAAATCTGCTTGGAGAAAAATCACCCTTAAAATACAATCAAAGTCTGATAACATTTGACAAAGATTATTCTTCCAGAATACTAGAACAAAGGAAAAAAGTTTGTCCGATAATAAAACTGTTGAAACAGAACATTAAAGCACAGCTGGCCTTTCCAGCCAAGATAAAAATACTTTTTGCCAATGAGATGAGAACCTTTAAAGACTTCGAAGAAACTACTATATTCATCAAAAACAACAACATAGTGTCTGTCCCAGAAGAAATGGAATGGATGGCGCCTACTCTTAAAAGAAACAAATTCTTGGACTGATGCTAGAAAGAAGAAACAAAAAAATGATTCCAAGATAGCTGTCCCAAGAAAATAACTCTTACAACTTAAATCTCTCAAGGTACATCACTTGTCATCTGTTTTTATTTAAAAAAGGAGGGTTTCTTAAAAAACCGAGAAACGGTAATGATTTACTCAGAATGTTAAGAGTCCAATAATTATTCGCAAACAAAGTTAGGTCAAGATGGGTTACTAAGACATGCGTGCGTAAATGGGCATGCCTTCGTTGAAGGGTGGGCGTTGAGCTGACAACTCAGCGTTTCATAAAAATCTACTGCCAATCATTAGCGGATCGGAGTTCCGCTGTGGCGACCCTTACCGGGGAAAAGCCGAAAGACAAACAAACATAAGCCAAACAAAGCAACATATAATACAAACATAGAATTTTCTATTCCCCTTCTTGAACTCAAATACTTATCTTGTTCTTTTCATTGAGAGTTCAAATGTAACAAATTAACATCATATATAATAGCAGTAACAGTAGAGTGTTTTGAAAAAAAAATGCCGTCATGGAGACTAATGCCTTCTTCAGTTAAAGTATGATTTAGAGATGTCATTTATATCCTGGTTAAATAATAGTAGCAAGCTCTGAATACAAATGTCATCATTATTCTGTCTAAATATAGTTAATATCAGATGTTAAGTTGTCAATCTCGCGTTCATTCTTGCTGGATGGGTTCGGAGCCGAACCTCGGCTCCGACTCTGCCACTTACTAAAGCTCTAGAGCTAATTTTACCGGCTCGAGGCAACCCTATATCCCATGATGCTAGGCGATAACTACCCAGATCTCATTTGCCTCTTCGCTGATGAGGTGCGTTTTACCGGCTCTTGGTAAGTGTTGGGATTTTCATTACTTCAAAGTCACCTTTGAAACTTAGCCTTCCCACTCCCTTTCTTTGTTTAGTTAGCCAACAGTTATATTACACCCCTTTTCCCGTTGGTGCTAAATTTTTTTTCCCTTTTATCCATTTTAATCCCTCCCCCTACTTTAGGCCTGCTCCTTTCCTAGTTCCTGACAGGGATTCTCTGCTGTGTTTGTGGTGCGCTTGTGTATCCCTGTTTAACTAGTTTGCTTGGATTGTGTGTGTGTGTGTGTGTGTGTGTGTGTGTGTGTGTGTGTGTGTGTGTTTTTTTTTTACTTGTGCCTTTTCTTCGACAGTACTATGTCGAAGGACACAAAGGTCTCAGGCTTCAAGAAGTGTGACTCGTGCTGTCAGAAGATGTCTCTGACAGACGGTCACACTTCTTGCGTTTACTGCCTGGGACCCCTGCACCTGCAGGACTCTTGTTCTGTGTGCCATGCATTCAGCCCAAGAGTCCTGCAGGAGCGCAGGAACAAATTAATATTAAGGGGCTTATTAAAGCCTGAGGGCTCCCCGCCTAAGTCCGTGCCGGGGAAGCCCTCGAAGCCAGCAAAACCGTCGGCTCAGAGTCCTAAGCCTTTGGCTGCTGGCTCATCATCTGTGGCAACATCGGCTCCAGCTGGAGCCGATGCTTTGGTGCTGCAGCTTCCAACTTCGGCTCCACTTGGCGCTGATACTACTGAGCCTTTACTTTCACGGTCGGTTCCGGCTGGAGCCGACGTATCTTCGGCTCTATCCATCTCCAGAAAAAGATCCAGATCTCCATCTCTGGAATCGATCCATTCGGCTCCAGGGTCGCCCTTGCTCTCGGAGTGGAGCCATGGGAGCCGTTCTTCTCGGTCGTCCAGGCTTTCCGACCGTGACCTCGAGAGAGTGGTCAGTGGACTGTTAAAGTCTCAGACACTGGCCCAAATGCTTCATAGCCCTTCTCATCAGACAGTGGCTATTTCAACTCTACCTACTATTCCTCCTTCGACTCTCCCTCAGAGTTCAGAGCTGGAGCTCCTCGGAGCCGTGACTGTTGTGGCGTCTGAGCCGATACCTCCCCCTTTGGCTCCGTCGTCTTCTGCTCCGATCTCCTCCTTGATACCTTCATTGGAGAGATCCGGGCACCTGGTCTCTCTCGCCGGCTCCAAGGGGGCGAGTGGCATCGGATCCTTGTCCGACCCCATTCTTCCTCTCGGAGCGTCGGCGCTGATGAGCTCGGCCCCGACATTGGCTTCGGAGCCGTCCCTGTCGGTGCAGTCTGGGGTTCCTACCTCTTCGGAGCGGGAGCCCTCTGGCCTATTTGATAGGGGAGCCTTCGAGGTGATGAGGAGTGTACTAGCCCCAGGGCACGGTCAACAGTCAGCTCCATCAGCTCCTCCCAATACAGTGCCTGCTGACGTCTCTTCCCACTCTCTTGCTCCTGGACCCAGAGACCCAATGCCTCAGGTTTCCCCACTGGGAATATCTTCCTCTTCCGAGGCTTCTCCTGACCCTTCAGGTGAACCTCCGCGCAAGAGGACATGTAAGAGGAAGCATGTGGACTCGTCTGAGTCCATTACATCCAATACCGACTTGGATGAGTCGGAAGGATCCCCAAGGTCCCCCTCTGAGGATGTCTCCTTCTCCGACATCCTTGAAATCCTGAAACGGAGGGGGAACTGGTCTTCCCTTAATCCTTCTGAGGACGAGTCGGTTTACCTGGAGGCGTTTGGTTCTCGACCCTCCACCTCCTGGGTGTCTCCGCCTTTCGACCCCCTTATGGACGTGGTGGCACGGAAGGCGTGGACGGCCCCGGATTCGGTGGAACCCACCCCACGGAGGCCTTCTAAATTTATTACGGCTCCAGCAATTTCTAACAAAAGGTGTCCCGGTTGATGCCATGGTGGTGGCTGCAGCCGCCAAGAAGGAACTAGCCGATCCTTCAGTACCTATCCATCCTCCTAACAAGGATTCTAGGACTATGGATAGGTACGGCAAGCTTATGTTTTCTTCAGCGACCTTTGCCATGCGGTCACTGAATTACTTGTGTCACTTCACCCGCCTTCAGAGAGATGTTCTCAAAGAGTTGGGTGAAGTTTTACAGGATCCGTCAGCTGCTGGTTCCCAAGAGAAAATTAGCTCACAGCTGGGAACCCTAAACTCCATTGTTAACTCCTCCATGCGGCTCATTTCCTATCCAGCCGATGGAGCGAGTAGGGCTGCAGGCACAGGTGTGGCCTTAAGGCGTCACGCCTGGATGCGGCTTTGTAATTTTGCAGACCTCTTCAAGGCATCCTTCACCAACTCCCCCTTTGATGGTTCGATGTTGTTCGGCCCTCAAGTGAAAGACACCTTGACCAGATGCGAGCAAGATGGCAAGACTCTTTCTGCCGTAGGAGTCCGTTTCTCCACCCCTTCCAGACCATATCCTAAGGGTCAGAAGGGTGGAAAAATGTGGTTCCGCAAATCACAAGGAGTCACGCCTGACGCAAGAGGTCAGTTTACCCCTAGAGGCGGAGGGGGTAACAACAACAGATGCCGCCCAAGAGGCAGAGGGGGTCCGCAGAATCAGGGTAACAGAGAGTCTCTCTCTCACAAACCCTTCCAACATCCTGAGATGTTGCCCGACTGTCCACCTTCGGAGGCAGTCGGGGGAAGATTATAGTTTTACCCAAAAGCCTGGCTCTCCCTTACTTTAGACAAATGGGTACAGTCTGTTATATCCGAGGGTTACAAAATTCCCTTTATCCAAACCCCAACTCAACAAAAGGGATCCCTTCCAGACGTTCCACCCAGTCTAAGGGAACAAGCAGTGCTAGAAATTTCAAAACTACTAGCAAAAAGGGCCATCCAGCCAGTCCCAGCAGACCAAATAGGATCCGGAGTCTACTCAAAGTTCTTTTTGGTACCAAAAAAAACAGGTGACTGGAGACCAATATTAGATCTCAGCAAACTAAACAAATTTGTAAAAAAGACAAGATTCCGAATGGTCACGCTACAGTCCATTCTACCCTTTCTGGGCAAGGACAATTGGATGTGCTTTGTGGACCTTCAGGACGCGTACTATCACATCAAAATTCACAGGCACTCCAGGAGGTTTCTCCACTTCCGGCTGGGGGCCAGTCACTACCAATTCAGAGCCCTGCCCTTTGGTCTCACTACAGCCCCCAGAGTGTTCACCAAATGCATGGCAGCAGTTACGGCTCACCTGAGGCATCAAGGATTCCAGGTGTTTCCATATCTAGATGACTGGCTCCTCACCGCCACCGCCACGTATCAACTTCTTCAGGCCAGAGATTACACCATCCACATTTGCAGAGGGCTAGGAATCTCTATAAATTTCTAAAAGTCTGCCTTGTCGCCTTGTCAATCTATTACCTTTATAGGCGCCAACTTGGACACTGTGCAGCTTTCAGCAAAGCTAACAGATCAAAGGATTTTAGATATCCAAAATCATGTCCATGTTCTGCTTCAGAGCGACAGAATTCAGGCCAGGTATGTCCTGAAAGTATTGGGGCTCTTGGCGGCCGCCATCACACTTCTTCCTCTTGCCCGTTTTTACATGCGTCTTCTACAGTGGATGCTTTTCGCCCAATGGTCTTTCCAACAACTCCCCATGCACTACAAGATCATGATAACTCCAATTTGCAAAAATCATCTCTTGGTTGATGAGCTCCCATCAAGTCCATCAAGACAGACCCTTTATTCCCCTATGGCACAACCAAAAGCACACCAAAAGGAAAAAACAACGAAGTAGGATCCACCAAAAAAACAGTTTATTGCAGACTTCTCTCTCTCTGACGTCTCGGCCTTAGCCTTCAAGGAGTACAAATGACATAAAATGCTATGCACATATATATATATATATATCACAGTAATTAAATTGATTCAATTATACAATTAGCAAAATAAAACACCCAAATTCAATTTATAAGCATTCTCCAATTAAAATCTTCATTTAAGCCCTCCGGGAATAGAGTTTTAAACTTTAAAATAAAAACAGCTTCCTTTTGCTGCAACAATTGTTTTATATTTGAACCATTATATTTGTAATCTTGTATCTGTTCTAACACTGTTGCTTGTAATTTATTAAAATCACTATTATGAAATTGTAAAAAGTGCATTGCTACAGGACTATCCTCTTTTTTATTAGCAATGTCCCTAATATGTTCCAAGAGCCTTATTTTAAAGGCTCTTTTAGTTTCTCCGATGTAAACCTTTTTACAATGACAGCAAAGGGCATAAATAACTCTTAGCTTATAAATTGAATTTGGGTGTTTTATTTTGCTAATTGTATAATTGAATCAATTATTTAATTACTGTGATATATATATATATGTGCATAGCATTTTATGTCATTTGTACTCCTTGAAGGCTAAGGCCGAGACATCAGAGAGAGAGAAGTCTGCAATAAACTGTTTTTTGGTGGATCCTACTTAGTTGTTTTTTCCTTTATTCCCCTATCTCCGGTCGCCACGGTCACATCGGACGCCTCCCTGATCGGGTGGGGGGGCATTTTCAGGGCAGGACAGTCCATGGCACATGGCAACCTTTCGAATGCCACCTGCACATAAATGTCCTGGAGATGAGAGCAGTGCTTTTGACGTTGCAAGCCCTCCAAGACTCTCTTCCCCTGGGGACTATTGCAATCCGAACGGACAATATGTCCGTAGTGTGGTATATCAACAAGCAGGGCGGAACCAAGTCCTATCCCCTGTGTCGAGAAGCTCTCAGACTTTGGCAATGTGCGATCTCTTCTCAGCGGTTTCTGATAGCAACGCATATCCCCGGGAAGTCCAACATCATAGCGGACAGGTTGAGCAGAGCTATCTTCATGCCACACGAGTGGTCTCTCAAACAATCTGTGACGGAAGAGATTTTTCGGAAGTGGGGCCTTCCTTGCTGCAATCTTTTTGCTACACCTCAGAACAACAAATGCCCCGACTTCTTCACTCTCTTCCCCCTGCCAGGCCATCCCCCCAGAGACTCTCTAGTCCACGATTGGCCTCTGGGACTTCTTTACGCCTTTCCACCCCTTCCGTTAATATCGCAGGTAATTCAGAAAGCAACCGCCTTGAGAGCCAAGATGATTCTCATTGCCCCTTATTGGCCTTGACAGATATGGTTTCCGTCCCTGCATCGTTATCTCTTGGAGCAGCCTTGGCATCTGGATCCAGTGCCAGATCTTTTGGCCCATCAGTCGGGGCAGCTGCACCAACCCCTTCATTCTCTCAACCTCACTGCTTGGTTGCTCCACTTCCGTCCTTAGCCTGGCTTCCTGTGATTTCAAATCCCGTCAGGGATATTATAGTAGCTTCCCTTAAATCTTCTACCAGAAGGATTTACACTAGTAAATGGCAACGTTTTTCTTTCTGGGCAAAGGCTAGAAATGTAGATCCGTTCACTGCTCCAATTCACTCGGTCTTAGATTTCCTAGCTGAAATTTTTCATTCAGGGTCTTCATCCTCCTCAGTAAAAGTTCAGTTGGCAGTCATTTCAAATTTTCACATAGGTCTGTCGGACTGCAGCATCATGTCCCATAAGCTTTGCAAAGCATTCCTGAGAGGTGTCTTTTTACTCAAACCTCCGATCAAAGATCCTCCACCACAGTGGGATCTAAACCTAGTTTTAACATCCTTGATTCTACCTCCCTTTGAGCTTGCAGCTTCCTGTTCACTGAAATTACTTTCCTGGAAAACACTCTTCCTGGTCGCTGTTATATCTGCTAGGAGAGTATCTGAACTTCATGCCCTCTGAATTCGTCCTCCTTACTTAGTCTTCCACAAAGACAGAGTTTCTCCAAGAACGAACCCCTCTTTCATACCCAAGGTGGCTTCGCAGACAAATTTAAATCAGTCAATTGACCTCCCAGTTTTCTTCCCTAATTATACAAACAGGGCGGAGCAAAAACTGCATTGTCTGGATGTTCATCATCAGCTCCGATATTATTTGGACAGAACTAAACAAATCAGGAAATCTGATCAACTCTTTTTATCTTATGCAGAAAATAGGAAAGGCTTTCCAGTATCCAAGGCAACTTTGTCTAGGTGGCGCTCTTCTTTGATCACGTATATTTACCAACTCAGAGGTAAAGAATTGCCTTCTAGGCCAAGAGCCCATTCAACCAGGGCACTAGCCACATCAACAGCCTTTCAAGCCAGACTACCAATAGACACTATTTGCGCGGCAGCCACATGGGCTTCTCCTCATACCTTTGTATCGCATTACAAATTGGATATGGCCTCCAGAAGCAGGGCAAACTTTGGTTCCACCGTTCTCAAGAGTCTGTTCCAATGAGCCACCCGGGATGAAGGTGCTAGGGACGCGGTCCCATCCAGCAAGAATGAAGGCGAGATTGACAACTTAACATTGAGAAGTTATGTACCTACCAATAACGTTCCATGTTAGTTGTCTTCTCTCGCCTTCTTTCTTGCTTCCTGCCCGCCATCCCCCTAGCCTGGACAGACCGAAAAGTTTTCCCCCTTCTTTGAAGGGTCCTGATCTTGCATTTTCAGCCAAATACCTTGTCCTAGGGTAACTTCAGCTTAGATACCGATCCTTTCGGGGTTATCCTTTTCCTCCTCCTCTCCAGTTGGAGGACTATATTGCCTAGGTTGTTTTTCAGCTACCAAACGAGATCTGGGTAGTTATCGCCTAGCATCATGGGATATGGGGTTGCCTCGAGCCGGTAAAATTAGCTCTCGAGCTTTAGTAAGTGGCAGAGTCGGAGCCGAGGTTTGGCTCCGAACCCATCCAGCAAGAAAGAAGGCGAGAGAAGACAACTAACATGGAACGTTATGGTAGGTACATAACTTCTCATTATGGCAGGTATCACAGCTATGAGTGCTGTTTGATCAATCCTGATATGGTTTGCATGGATGCAGCTGTGTCTGGCAGCTAGTACAAATGTCATTATTATTCTGTCTAAACATAGTTAATATCAATTATGGCAGTTATCATATCTTCGAGTGCAGTTTGATTAAGCCTGACATGGTGTGTATGGATGCAGCTGTGTCTGGCAGCTGTTTTATGTGGTCTTTTTCATCTCTGGGAAGTTGTGGGTTGCAGCTTGTGATTGAAGTTTACTCATGCTTGCGTATTAGGAAGAGACATTTGGTGTTTTAGCCTTGATCCAGGGGGGGGGGGGTGGATAAAACTGTGATTTGGGATATTTTGGCAGAGAATCGTTTGTTTATACATCTGAGTGAGAGGTGGGAAGGTTGGAAGAATGTGATGTTCTTCGTGTTTCACTATTGCAGTCATCACATTTGGGTTGTCTGCCTGCAGGTAGCCCTCAGCCGGCCTGAATACCAGAGTCTTTGCATTTCTGCGTTGGATGCTGTTGCTTCTTCCATGTCGTCAGGGGTATAAAACATGCAGCCGATGCCATTACATTAGTCTTTCTTGCCGCACGGTGCCCGAAGCAGAAGCAGTTCGCAAGTGCCGGTCAGCCAACTCCTGAAATTTTTGTTTGAGTTTCAGACCTAAAGTCTTCAGAAAGATAAGTACCCTGTTGGGGATCCTTTTTTCTTGTTCTAACCGATGTCGGAAAAAATTAATAGTCTTGCCTGCGGAAAGCAAATACCTCAGATTTTCATTCTTACTGCGTCACCTGTTTAGGCCCAGACCATGACGTCCCTCGCTGTCGGTTTTGTGCCTTGTTCAACGCCCAAACTCTTCATCGTTGGGCTATTTTTGTAGCTAAATACTTTCGTTCTCGATCTCCGTACTCCAAAATGGCTTTAAGCCATCCGACTACCGATCTTCCGAAAAAACGTAAGGGTAAAGACAGAGACCGCATAGGTCCAAAACTGCTGATGACATTTCCGTTAAGCTAGTTGTCAGTCCGCCAGTACTTTGGCACTTTCGCAGCCTCTGATACCCACTACTAGAGATTTGAAGGCCTCTACTGAGACCCATTCTGAGTCTGGTATGCTGCGAGATGCTTCTTTGGCTATGGAACCTGCGGATGTCTCTACCTTGGATGGGTCCAGAGCTGCTGTGCAGGCATTGGCTTCTGAGGGTGTATTCAGGCCTACCGATTGTCATATTAACATAACAGACGACTTTGTT
Source organism: Protopterus annectens (assembly GCF_019279795.1). Taxonomy (NCBI): domain Eukaryota; kingdom Metazoa; phylum Chordata; order Ceratodontiformes; family Protopteridae; genus Protopterus; species Protopterus annectens. Next base: position 1,557,978,999 of record NC_056739.1, on the reverse strand, counting down.
TCAAGCTAGAAATACAGAATTCCTCAGGCCTAAAGCTCGCACTATGCTTAGAAAACAGATGACCAAACCGCATACTCGGGCTCATATGCCTCGAAAACAAATGATTAGAATGGCTGAAGACCTTATTACCGTAATTAGCGGAAGCCAGCCTTCCCCCTCTGAGACCTAGAACTGATTTTCTTTTCAATTTTTCTGATCAGGAATCTGATGTCTCTGTTCCTTCTGACTGCCAGGATTTACCCCTGTCTACTTATGAGGATTCTGATGCAGAGGATTCAATTCCCTGTGCTTCCCCTCTAAAAGATTTTTCTTTTGATGAAACCTTGCATACCCTTAGGGAGCATTTCTGCTTGGAAAGCCAGAACTATTCTGAGTCCAAAAAGAGACTTGGGGAATTTTTACTCCTGCCTCAATACAGGCCTTTAGCTATCCCTCCTGTTCTGGAGGCTAGCTTATCCCTCCTGTTCTGGAGGCTGTAGATGATGTTTTGTAGGAAAACAGCCTTACTTCTAGCCATCACTTCAGCAAGAATAGTGTCTGAACTGCAAGCCCTCATGGCAGTGTAACCCTTCATCATCTTCCATGGGGACAGGGTTTCCCTCAGGACTAATGCGTCCTTTATGCCCAAGGTGGTGTCTAGCATGGCTCTAAACCAGTCCATTCATTTGCCTGCTTTTTTTTCCTAATCCTCAATATAATGGGGAAAGGATACTGCATTCTCTTGGATATGCACAGACAGCTTAGATTCTATTCGGACAGAACTATGCCTCTCAGAAAATCTGACCAGCTGCTAGTTAGTTTTGCTGCAGGGGCAGAGGGGAAGGCCATTTCAAAGCAAACCATTTCAAGATGGTTAGCCCATTGCATCCATTTCTGCTACAAGCACCATGGAAAACCTACCCCACAGGGGATAAGATCACATTCCACCAGGGCTGCATCTACCTGTACAACATTTCTCAGAGGAGTCCCTACCAGGGACATTCTGGAAGCTGCTACCTGGAGCTCTGTACATACTTTCACTAAGCATTACCACCTGCCTATCTTTTCTAAATCCAGAGCTGGATTTGCCACAGCAGTCTTACAGGGCCTGATTGCTAGCCCCAATTCTCTTTAACTGTCTCCTCCCATCCTTAGCTTTGGGAATCGACCCAAATGTGATGACTGCAACAGTGAAATGCGAAGAACATAGTACAGTTGTGTACACTTACCATAAATGTAGATGTTCGAGTGTATTCACTGTTGCAGTCCTGGTTACCCTCCCTCCAGCCCCCTGACTTCTCTTGGCTCTACCTTTCCTTCTTGTTTGGCATATATTATATCATATGTATTTGCTATTTGCTGGGGGTGTTTCATACCATATAACTGATCCCTATTGTGGGGGCACCTGACATTTGGGGCAAGAAAAACTGATGTAATGGCATCTGCTGCATATTTTATACCCCTGACGACCTGGCGTCATGGAAGAAGCGACAGCATCTGACGCAGAAATCCGAAGACTCTGATATTCAGGCTGGCTGAGGGTTACCTGCAGGCAGATAACCCAAATGTAATGACTGCAACAGTGAATACAGTCAAACATCTACATTTATGGTAATTGTACACAACTGTACTTTATCTCTTGCTGTGGCGGCTTGTTGGGAGGTTTTTTTTCTTTTCTTTTTTTCTTTCCCTCATTTATTTATTTATTTATTTATTTATTTTATCTGTTTGCTCTCTGTTCTTTTCCTGGCTGCTGCCTTTCTGAAAGGGGGGGAATTTAGGCTTGAAGTTGCAGTGAAGTGAAGCTTTGCTTCAGGTGCATTGCGAGCCTCTGGTATGCAGTACACAGACACACTAACAGAAACAAATGCTCCCATGTTGCTATGGTAACTGCGAGAGTGCGCCAATAATGCTTAACAGCTCTGAGGAGCCTCTGAGATGATTCTTGGCAAAAAAAAAAAAATATATATATATATGTGTGTGTGTGTGTGTGTGTGTGTGTGTGTGTGTGTGTGTATATATATATATATATATATATATATATATATATATATATATATATATATATATAAAATAAAAGGGCTGTTTTAAACCACATGTACACACATATTGATGGTCTCCCAACACTTTGTTTAGCTTATTAAGTTGATTCTTGATTAAAAATAAATAAATAATGAGCACAATTTTATATTTAAAATGTATTTTGGTCCAAACACATTAAGGACTTGCAGAAGAGTGGAAGTCTGAGTTATTGTGAAAGACTGAGAGCACTTGGTCTTTTGCAGTACCCTTTGCAGTGGTCTAGGAGGTGAGCTTGCTCTGATGTGTTGAGCATATGGGGATAGCTGATTCTAGGGGTGTTTGGGGTTGCCGGAAAGTGCTAGAGAGTCATCAGATTTCCTTCATGGAAATATCTGTAGGAATGGAAGGTGTGTTGAGGGGTTCATAGAGTGGCCAGTGCATGGAACAGGCTGGTAAAATGGAACAGGACAAATATTGATTTGAATATTTTAAGAACAGCTTGGAAACGCACCACATGAACTAGTGAATGGTATTCTGGCAAAACTGGATTGTCATTGTTGCTCGTGCTTGAAGTACTGTTGCGTGTATATAAGGATGGAAATATACTTATAACAAATAAGAAACTAGAAGGGGTCTCATAATTTAAAGTCTATGGACTGTATAAACATGCTTGGAAGATGCTAATAATAAGAATAACCATTACAGCTTGTGGTCTCTCAAATAACTAAGCAACAGCCAAAAAAAAAACACAATAGTTAAGTAATGTATGGTTTTAGTAAATCTAGATATAAAATATATAATCGTCATATAAGATGAAGCAGTCTGCTGAATTTAGATTTTAAAGATAGGATTTAGTAACACAGGCTTGTGTATAATAATACTACTTTCTTAACTTGTCATAAATGACATACACTATATTGAACATCAAGGGGAAACATGATGATTTTCTTATATAAGTAAATATGCATAACAAGTCATGTAGTTACTTTAACTTGAATTGTAGTTCTTGTAACCCATCTTGACCATATATAATACTTAACGGTTACCAAGGTAACTAATGTTTTATACATGACGTCAAACTAACTAAATTGTTCAAGAGAAAGAATAGAAGCCTGAACTTGAAATGTCACAGAATGTAACAGTCATATTCTGAACAAATATTATTAAATTGAAAATAGACACTCAGTTTAATAACATGGGCTTGTTTATAGTAACACCTGTTTTAACTTATCAAAAATGACATACACTATATTGAACATCAAGGGGAAGCATGATGAATTTCTCATATAAGTAAATGTGCATAACAAGTCATATAATTGCTTTAACTTGAATTGTGGTTTTGTAACCCATCTTGACCACCATACATAATACTTCAGCTGTTACCAAGGAAACTAATGTTTTATACAGGACATCAAACTGACAGTTATTCAAGGGAAACAATAGAAGCCTGAAATAGGAATGTCACAGAATGTAACAATCACATTCTGAACAAATAGTATTAAATTGACATTAATCACTCAGTTTAGTCTTTGCTGATTATACAAAATAGAATGTTGCCATTTAAATCTAAAAACTTTCAGTATGTGCCATAACATGGCAATTTATGGATATGGTAAAGGAACCTGTAGTAATTAATCACAGTAAGTGAATTTGTTTATGTTCGTGTTTCACTGTTGCAGTCCTAACAAATGGGTTGGCTCCCAGTAGCCCTCAGTCGGCCAGAATACCAAAGATAAGTAAAATGACATTGGTTGCCATCGGTTGTAAAGGATGTCAGGGTGTCTGATACAAAAGGAGGCAGCTGACGTCACTTCATCAGTCTTCCTTGCCACGAAGCCCGAAGCAGAAGCTTTTCGTGCACGAGTGCCAGTCAGCAGTTTACCTTTGTTGGTTTCCGACTACAAAGAGTTGAAGTCTACTACAGCTAAGTACCCCGTTGGGAATCCTCTTTTCTTGCCTTAATGAATGTCAGAAAAAGTTAATTGCCTTACCTGTGGAAAGCAGATTCCCCATAGAGATTTTCCTTCCTATTGCATTATCTGTTTAGGCCTTGATCACGACGTTCCCAATTGTCATCTTTGTGCCTCCTTTATTCCGCGTACTATCCGTCGTCGGGCTAAGATTTTGGCTAAGCATTTCGGAGTTTGGCCTAAGTTTGTTGGTATGACGTCCGCCGGTCTTCAGCCTTCTGATATTCCGAAAAAGCGTAAGGGCAAGGACTGTGACAGGCCTCTGAAAACTAAGTCCTCAGATGAGGTTAAGTTGCTAGTCAGGCGGGAGCCAGTGAGATGCTTTTGCAGTCCCTGCAGTCCATAGATGTACAACCGCAGGCCTTGTTTGAGTCAAAGTCCCATAGGCCTGCGGCCTCCAGTTTGTCTTCCGACCTGTCAACGGTCGCCTCTTCTGCTGGAGCCGGTACCGCTAAGCTGACTCCGGGGTCCAAGGCCTCAGCTTTGCGCTCTGACAGCATACTTTTCTTTCTTCCACTCCTGCTGTTCCTTCGGCGGTTGCCAGGCCTCCCGAGTCCTTCAGGCTTGCAGGTAAGCCTTCCATTCATAAGCCTGTTAAAAGGCAGGCTCCAGTTCCTTCTAGTTCCCGTCAATCCCAAATGGTTAAGATGGCTAATGATTTGTTAACTCTTATTAGGGGTTCTCAGCCTCATCCTCCTAAAAGGAGTAGGGATGTTTCTCCTGAGGTTTTGTCTTGTTCAGGATCAGATTCTTCCAGCATTTCTGCTGATGAAGAGGAATTTTCTCAGGTTTTTTTTCCCTTTGAGGATTCAGATGCAGAAGAGTCCATCCCTTCGGCCTCTCCTCCAGAGGATTTCTCTTTTGGTGACACTTTAAATACCCATGTTAAGTTGTCTATCTCGCCTTCATTCTTGCTGGATGGGTTCGGAGCCGACCTCGGCTCCGACTCGGCCACTCTAAAGCTCGAGAGTTGGTTCCACCGGCTTGAGGCTCCCCTTATATCCCACAATGCTAGGCGATAGTTACCTCAGATCTCGTTTGCCGCTACAGCTTCGAGGTTGGTTGTTCTACCGGTTCCTGGTGAGTTTAAGCTTTTTCTCTTAAAAGTTACTCTGTTTCCCCTTTTTTTAGTTTAATTATTGTCAAATTAGTGTAGTTCATTGAACTTTATCCCCGACCTAATTTTTTCCCGTTTTTTCTTTAAAAGAACTTTTAGTTCTTCCCTTGGGCCTTGGGCCTTCCCTTCCATAGGGAGTGTTTGTGTAGTTTAAGCTACTGTTTATTGTACTTTATTGTACTTTATTTTTTAGTATTTTTATTAAAGTAAATTTTTCTGACAGGGTATAACTGGTGTGTTTGAGTGTGTGTTTGTGTTCACCAGTTAGGCTATGTCTAAAGAAGCAAAGGTCTCCGGATTCAAGAAGTGTGATGCGTGCTGTCAGAAAATGTCTCTGACAGACGCTCACACTTCTTGTGTCTATTGTCTGGGGCCTTTGCACCTGCAGGACTCCTGTGCTGTCTGCCATGGCTTCAGCCCCAGGGTCCTGCAGGAAAGAAAAAACAAGCTCATATTGAGAGGCTTGTTGAAGCCTGAGGATTCCCTGTCTGTCTCAACAGGAAGCCCTCCAAGGCATCGAGGTCTTCGGCTCCGGCTTCTGAGCCGAGACCTCAGGTTGTTCAACCTTTGCCTTTATCGGCTCCGGCTGGAGCCGATAAGACTCAGTCCACAGTTTCTGTGGCTTCCTCGGCTCGGCGGAGCCGAGGTTATCGAGTACCCGTGTCGGCTCCGACAAGATCTTGAGCCGACAACCAGAAAGAGGTCTAGGTCACCTTCTCTTGGCTCCGTTCATTCGGCTCCAGGATCTCCCCTGCTGTCTGAACGGAGCCAAAGGTCTCATTCCTCTAGGTCATCGAGGTTGTCCGATCATGACCTTCAGAGGGTGGTGAGTCGACTACTCAAGTCTGAGGCACTAGCCCAGATGCTTCAGAGCCCGACTCATCAGTCGGTGCCTGTCCCGGTCCATCAACTCCTTCCTCCGACTCTTTTGAGCTCGGGCCGGGTCGTGTCGGAACCGAGACTGTGGTTACCTCGGAGCCGAGACAATTGTCTTCGGCTCCGTCGTCGGCTCCGTTTTCTTCCATGGAGGAATCTCGGCCGGACTTCCCTCGTCGGCTCGAGGGGTGAGTGGCATCGGACCCTTGTCCGACCCCTCTCCCTCTCGGTGCTTGGCGCTGGTGAGTTCGGCTCCGACATCGGCCTCGGAGCCATCACTGTCGGTGCCGAGGGAAGTCCTTAGCTCCTCGGAGCGGGGACCTCTGGCTCTGCCTGACAGGGGTGCTTTCGAGGTCATGCGGAGTGTGTTAGAGCCTGGCTCTACTCCACAGTCGGCTCCGTCAGCCCCTCCCTCTATGCTGCCTCAGGGTAAGTCGACTCACTCCCTCATCCCTGACCGCAGAGAGCCAACTCCTCAGGAGCTCCCTTTGGGGATTTCATCCTCTTCCGAGGCCTCTCCTGATTTGGCAGAAGAGCCCCCTCGGAAGAGGAAGTGCAAGAGGAAGCACATTGACTCACCTGAGTCTATCACGTCGGACACAGAGCTGGATGAGTCTGAGGGTTCCGGCCGTTCCCCTTCTGAAGATGTCTCATTTGCAGACATTCTGGAGATCCTTAAACAGAGGGGAAATTGGCCAGCCCTCAACCCTTCGGAGGACGAATCTGTGTATCTTGAGGCGTTTGGCTCTCGTCCTTCCACCTCCTGGGTGTCTCCCCCCTTCGACCCCCTCATGCAGGTGGTTGCAAAAAAGGCATGGACGGCTCCTGATTCAGTGGACCCCACTCCCAGGAGACCCTCCAAATTCATCACAGCTCCATCAGACAAGGAATTTTTATCAAAAGGAGTCTCTGTGGATGCAATGGTGGTTGCTGCCGCCACAAAGAAGGAACTGGCTGATCCTTCAGTGCCTGTCCATCCACCTAACAAGGAATCTAGGTCCATGGATAGGTAATGGAAGCGGATGTTCTCCTCAGCGACTTTTACTATGCGTTAAGCTGAATTACCTGTGCCATTTCACTCGTCTTCAAAGAGACTTGATCAAAGAAGCGAGTGAAATGCTGAAGGACCCTACAGCTGCGGGTTTCAAGAGAAAATGAACACGCAGCTGGCTATCCTAATTCTATTTCCAACTCCTCCATGCCTCCTCTCTTATGCGGCCGATGGAGCGAGCAGAGCCAAGAGGAACAGGGGTAGCCTTACGTAGGCACGCCTGGATGCGGCTATGCAATTTTATGGAACCTTTCAAGACGTCTTTCACGAACTCCCTTTTGATGGATCATCTCTTTTTGGTCCACAAGTGAAAGAAACCCTGACTAGGTGCGAGACTGATGGCAAGACCCTTTCTGCCGCCGGAGTCCGTTTTCTACTCCTTCTAGGCCTTACCCCAAAGGCCAGAAGGGGAAAGATGTGGTTCCGTAAACGATCCCAAGGGACTTCGCCTGGCGACAGAGTCTGTTCCCGCCAGAGGCAGAGGGGAACAACAATGGTAGACGCCGCCCTAGAGGCAGAGGGGTCCGCAGAACCAGGGCAATCGAGAAACGTTCTCCGAGAAGCCCTTTCAGCATCCCTGAGGTGTTGCCCGACTGCCCATCTTCGGAGGCAGTCGGGGGAAGATTGTCACTGTACCCAGAAGCCTGGCTATCCTTGACACAAGACAAATGGGTACAGTCCATCATTTCCGAAGGTTATTCTATTCCCTTTCTTCGTTTTCCAAATCAGTCAAAAAAATCCCTTCCAGATGTTCCACCCGCTCAAAGGGATCTTGCAGCTTTGGAAATTGCAAAACTGCTTGCAAAAAGAGCTATTCAGCCAGTGCCAGCAGACCAACTAGGATCCGGAATCTACTCAAGGTTCTTTTTAGTTCCAAAGAAAACAGGGGACTGGAGACCAATTTTGGATCTCAGTATCTTGAACAGATCAGTCAAGAAAACAAGATTTGGATGGTCACGCTGCAATCCATTCTTCCCTATTGGGAAAAGGAAACTGGATGTGCTCTATAGACCTTCAGGACGCGTACTATCACATAAAAATGAACAGACGCTCCAGAAGATTCCTCCGCTTCAGGCTGGGAACCAGTCATTTTCAATTCAGGGCCCTGCCCTTTGGTCTCACCACTGCCCCGGTGTTTACCAAATGCATGGCAGTGGTAGCTTCTCACCTGAGACGACAAGGATTCCAGGTGTTTCCATATTTGGACGACTGGCTCCTCACAGCTCCCACCAAGCATCTCCTTCTGATGGCCAGAGATTACACTTTTCGCCTGTCAAAGACTGGGTATCTCAATAAATTGCGAAAAGTCTGTTTTGTCGCCTTGTCGTACTATTACCTACATAGGCGCAAAATTAGATACTGTAAACATGTCTGCAACACTAACGAACCAAAGGATATCAGACATTCAAAATTGGTATCACTACTTCTCAACAACAACAGAGCCAAAGCCAGGTTAGTTCTAAAGGTGTTGGGAATCATGGCAGCGCCATACCCCTCCTTCCATTGGCCAGATACCACATGCGGATCCTTCAGTGGATGCTCTTTTCTCAATGGTCATACCAGGAACTTCCAATGTCTCACACCATTATGATCACGCAAGCGTGCAAAAAGCATCTCATGTGGTGGATGTCCTCCCCCCAGCTCCTGTTGGGGAGACCATTTGTTCCACCTCCTCCGGTTGCTACTCTGACAACGGATGCCTCCCTGATCGGGTGGGGGCATTATCAGGGCAGGACAGTCCAGGGCACATGGCAACCAAGCGAATGCCACTTGCACATAAATGTTCTGGAGATGAGAGCAGTGCTTTTAGCGTTGCAAGCCCTTCAACACTCTCTTCCCTTGGGAACGATTGCAATCCAGACAGACAATATGTCTGTAGTGTGGTACATCAACAAACAAGGCGGAACCAGATCATACCCCTGTGTCGAGAAGCACTCAGACTGTGGCAATGGGCGATTTCTTCTCAGCGTTTTCTGATAGCAACGCACATCCCGGAAGTCCAATCACATTGCGGACAAGTTGAGCAGAGCTATTCTCATGCCTCACGAGTGGTCTCTGAAAGACTCTGTAGTGAGAGAGATTTTTCTCAAGTGGGGTCAGCCTTGCTGCGATCTTTTTGCTACTCCCCAAAACAGCAAGTGCAGAGAATACTTCACTCTATTCCCTTTACCAGGCCAACCCAGCAGGGACGCTAGTCCAAGTTTGGCCCGGGACTTCTGTATGCATTTCCTCCTTTCCCACTGATCTCTCAAGTAATACAGAAAGCTATCGCTCAGAAGGCCTCATTGATCCTCATTGCTCCTTACTGGCCTCGTCAAGTGTGGTTCCCCTTTCTGCATCGATTTCTTTTGGAGCGACCGTGGAATCTGGACCTAGTTCCAGATCTTTTGATCCATCAGTCGGGTCAGTTTCATCGCTCCCTCCCCTTTCTGAACCTCACTGCTTGGTTCCTCCACTTCCAACCGTAGCCAGGCTTCCTCAATTATCTCACTCTGTTAGAGATATTTTGATAGCTTCCCATAAATCTTCCACTCGAAAGATTTATTTGAGTAAGTGGAAACGATTTTCATATTGGGCACAAGGAAAGGACGTAGATCCTTTCACCGCTTCCATCCAACTAGTCCTCGATTTTCTTGCTGAACTCTTCCATGCAGGTTCATCTCCATCTACTCTTAAAGTTCAATTGGCAGCTATTTCTAATTTCCATGTGGGTATTTCTGAATCTGCCCTAATGTCCCACAAACTCTGCAAAGCCTTTTTGAAAGGAGTTTTTCTTCTCAGACCTCCTGTAAGAAATCCTCCTTCTCCTTGGGACCTAAATTTAGTTCTTGCTTCTTTGATTCTTTCCCCTTTCGAACCTGCAGCTTCATGTTCCTTAAAGTTATTTTCATGGAAAACTCTCTTTCTGGTGGCTATCACATCAGCTAGAAGAATTTCAGAACTTCAAGCACTCAGTTGTCGTTCTCCTTACCTTGTGTTCCATAAGGACAGAGTTTCCTTACGAACTAACCCGTCCTTTTGCCTAAGGTGGTTTCAAGATCAAATCTAAACCAATGCAATGACGTCCCTGTCTTTTTCGCGGAGTAAACAAATAGGTCTGAACAAAATTACACTGTCTGGATGTTCATCGTCAATTAAGGTACTACTTGGACAGGACGAAACAATTCAGAAAATCTGATCAGCTGTTTGTCTCCTATGCGGAAAGCAGAAAGGGACTTCCAGTTTCAAAGGTATCTTTATCCAGATGGCTAACATCTCTGATTACCCTTGTTTATGAGATTAGACCCCAAAACTGCCTAATAAGCCTAAAGCCCATTCCACCAGAGCTTTGGCTACTTCTCTAGCCTTCCAAGACAGACTGCCTATTGACACCATTTGTGCAGCGGCTACTTGGGCTACTCCTCACACTTTTATTTCCCATTATAAGTTGGATTTAGCTTCTAGGCATAGAGCTAATTTTGGTTCCACTGTTCTCAGGAGTCTGTTCCGTTAGGCCACCGGGACAAGGTGCTAGGACGGTCCCATCCAGCAAGAATGAAGGCGAGATAGACAACTTAACATATAGAAGTTATGTTCTTACCATAACGTTCCATGTTAGTTGTCTTCTTCTCGCCTTCTTCTTAGGCCCCACCCTCCTTCCCCTGGCCTGGACAGACCTAGAGGAGTTGTGATCGTGACCTCTCTTTCTACCACCTCTTTCTTAGCTATATGCTATTATGCATATTTCTTGTTTCAGGATGTAGGTCACCCTTCTTCTTCCTGTTGTTAGAGGTGGATTCTGTTTTTTACAGTTATACTGTTTCTGTTATAAGCTGGGGTTAGCTTACAAACGAGATCTGAGGTAACTATCGCCTAGCATTGTGGGATATAAGGGGAGCCTCGAGCCGGTGGAACCAACTCTCGAGCTTTAGAGTGGCCGAGTCGGAGCCGAGGTCGGCTCCGAACCCATCCAGCAAGAAGAAGGCGAGAGGAAGACAACTAACATGGAACGTTATGGTAAGAACATAACTTCTATTTAGGGAACATTTTGGGAAAGCCAGGACTATCCCCAATCTAAGAAATGGATGAGGGAGTTTCTGGATCTACCTCAGCATAAGCCTCTGGCTATTCCCCCTGTGTTGGAAGTTGTTGATGTTTTTCTGGAAAATTCCTGGTCTCCAAATTCAGTTCCCCCTGCTCCCAGAAAACCTGACCGATACTACAGAGTCCCTGATTCTCATCTGTTTCTTTTCAGGAACTCGGCGGATTCAGAGGTTATTTCTCAGGGCCCTAAAGGAGTTAAGGCCACTGTTACCTGGAATCCTCTTCCTTCAGACAGGGAATCTAGGAACTTTGATAGGTGGGGCAAGAAAGTTTATACCTCTGCCACCCTAGCTATTAGGGCTGACAATTGCCTTTTTCATATGCTGAAGTACCAACAGCACACCTTGGAGGCTATTTAGTCTAAGATAGCAAGTGTACCTCTTGGCAGAGAGTAAAGACATGCAGGATTTATTGAATTCAGCCACTTTGGTCAATAAGCATTCTTTGCATTGTGGCTTTAATATCCTTGAGGCCTCCAGTAGGGCTATGGCTACTAGAAGACACGCTTGGCTCAGAGAACAGCCTCTTCCAGAACCTGTCAAGGCTAAGCTTTTGGATGTACCTTTGCATAAAGACAATCTTTTTGGCAACAAGACTGAGGAGGTACTTAAGATGGAGGATAAGGCCAAGTCCATGCAAACTGTTAAGGATTTTCTGCAAGTTCAACCCCCTCGCTTTAGCAGGAATTACCCTTCCAAGAGTTGGACCTTTCCTGATACCAGCAGACAGAACCGTTCCAGGACTAGAGGCTACAAATCTTCTAGGGGGCAGGCAGCTACACCTCAAAGGTCTAAGCGGTGGCAGGCTTCCACTTCTAATGCGGGAAGCTCCAAGACTGCATCTCAATCAAAACACTCTCAATGACACTTTGCAACTTCTGCCTGTTCTTGCTTGCCTGGAGAGTCCTTTAGGGGGAAGGTTGGCCCTTTTTTCAGATGTCTGGGCCTATATCACAGATGACAAATGGGTGCTCAGAATGGTGTCCCTGGGACACAGGTTTTCTTTCCACACCTTTCCAGCTCCCAAGGGATTCCCAGACGTTCCTCTAAACCAAAGAGCAGAAGTAGAAAAACAAATGTCTTTCATCTGGGAGCAATAGAATCCGTTCCTGCTCAGGAGGTAGGCCAGGGCTTTTATTCCAGGCTTTTCCTAGTTCCAAAAAAAGAGGGGACCTGGCTTCCTATCCTGGATCTTTCCATTATGAACTCTTTTCTAGTAATTCCAAAGTTCATAATGCTCACTCTGCATCAGTTGCTACCAATGCTAGAAAAGGATTCTTTGTTGGTAACCTTGGATCTCAGAGGCATATCTGCACATCCCTATCAGGGAAAAGTTGCAGGCAGTATCTTCGTTTCAGGGTGAGCAAGCAACATTACCAATTCTTTGCGCTGCCCTTTGGCTTATCTACTGCTCCGAGAGTCCTCACAAAGTGCCTGGCCCCAGTCATTGCTTTTTGCAAACAGAAGAAAATTCAGATTTACCCATACTTAGACGTCTGTCTGATTCAAGCAAGTTCTCAGGAACAGCTACTAAAGGATCTGAAATATGTAAATACTCTTCTCTCTTCCCTGGGTTACACACACAACGAGGAAAAATCAAAAATGGTACCATCCAAGGAGATAAGATTCCTGGGAGCGAGCCGGAACACAGCCACCCCAATGATGTATCTCACCCAGGAGAAGCAGAAAACTCTTAGTTTACTTCAAGGACTTGGCAAGCCCGTCCCAGCTCCCTGCAAGGAAATGCCTACAAGCTCTGAGATTCATGGCGTCTTGTATACTCATGATTCCATATGCAAGACTGCATATGAGGAAATTACAATGGTACCTCAAGAACACTTGGTTGTCAGCACACACAGGACCTGGATATGATGATCCCTCTGCTTCCATCTCTGCAGACTGAGTTTCTATGATGGGCAACAGCCTGCCTACAAAACAAAGGCATGCCCTTTCGGACACCTCCTGCCACTCAAGTTCTGACCACAGACGCATGGGACTATGCCTGGGGAGCACACCTGGATGGCAGAGGCATACGGGGATGGTGGAATGCCCAGCAGATGCACCTGCACATAAATCTAAGAGTTGATTGCTGTTCAACAGGCCTTACTAGCTTTCAAGCATCTTCTTTCTCCAGGGACCTTGCTAGTAAGAACAGACAACACCACAGGGAGGGACTCACTCTTACCCCCTGTGCAGACAAAGCATGAATCTTTGGTCCATGGCAGCATCCCTGGACCTGCATCTTCTAGCTCAGTTTTTTTCCAGGGAGGCTCAGTGTTTTGGCAGACCAGCTGAGCAGGCAAACCCTGGAACCTCACGAGTGGCAGCTGAACAAAGCAGTCTTTCAAAGCATCATTCAACATTGGGGCACACCTCAGGTGGATCTTTTCTCCTCCCCAGACAACCATCTTCTTCCTCTCTTGCACCAGACAGCATCACAGCAGAGCCTGGCAAGTGGATGCCCTGTCATTCCCTTGGACATTGCTATCAGTTTACGCCTTCCCTCCTCTTCTAGCCAGAGTGTTATTGAAGATCAAGGACGAATGACTAAGGACTATTCTCATAGCTCCGGACTGGCCCAGACAACATTGGTATCCACTGCTTCGCAGTCTCTCCCAATTTCCTCCTTGGCATCTTCCTTTGAAGCCAGACCTTTTGGCTCAGGAAGAGGGAATCATTCTGCTTCCTCATCTTCAGTCCCTCCATTTGGCAGCATGGCTCATTGTATGACTCCTTCCTTATTTTCTTCCCTTTCCCAGCAGCTGGTTAATGTGCTGAGGGAGGCCAGGAGGCCTAGTACTAGGAAGTCCTATGCTGGCAAGTAGGAAAGGTTTTCTCATTGGCTGCAGGCTAGAGGGGAATCTTCTTCTCAGCCTACCCTTCCTCTGATCCTGGAATACCTGACTGAATTGCTTCAGGGTGGTCTTCCCTTTTCCTCTATCAAGCTCCATGCTTCAGCAATTTCTGCTCATTGTTCCTTTGAACAGCCCATTTTCTCTCATCCCCTGATGAAAATGTTTCTCAGAGGTGCTTGCAACTTAAATCCTCCCAGAAGGGCACCTACTCCAAGCCCAGGATCTTAATTTTGTTCTAGAGAAACTTACTCTTCCTCCTTTTGAGCCTGCTGCCACTGCAGATTTAAAGTTTCTGTCTTGGAAGACTGCCTTCCTCTTGGCTATAACTTTAGCAAGGAAGGTTTTGGAGCTGCAGGCTTTGATGGCTGTGGAGCCTTTTCTTATTTTCCATGCAGACAAGGTCTCTGAGAACCAATCCCTCCTTTATGCCTAAGGTGGTTTCTAGCTTGACCCATAATCAGTCCATACACCTTCCTGCCTTCTTTCCTAATCCACGAAATAGAGGTGAAAGGATCCTAAATTCTCTTGATGTGCACCGACACCTCAGGTTTTACCTGAACAGGGCTAAAGACATTCTGAAATCATCTCAGTTATTGGTCAGTTTTGCCCCTGGAGCTCAGGGCAAGGATATTTCTAAGCAAACAATTTCCGAGTGGATTGCACATTGTATCACCCTTTGTTATTCTTTTCATGGCAAGGTTCCTCCTTAAGGGGTTAGGACCCACTCGACTAGAGCAGCTTCCACTTCTGCAGCCTTTTTAGGGGTGTCCCTACTAAAGATATTTTGGAGGCTGCAACATAGTCTTCTGTTCACACTTTCACAAAACATTATAATTTGCCTCTGTTTTCCAGAGCCAGGGCAGGGTTTGCCACTGCTGTGTTGCAGGGCATTTATCTCCAACCCTTGATGCTGTTGGTTCCTCCCCCCTTTTCTCTGGGCTTTGATAATCAACCCATTTGTTAGGACTGCAACAGTGAAACACGATGAATGTAGTACAGTTGTGTACACTTACCATAAATGTAGATGTTCAAGTGTATTTACTGTTGCAGTCCTGGTTTCCCTCCCTCCTTCCCCCTTTTTGTGGTCCTCTCCTACTCTCTTTTCCTGAGGTACAGGCTTAATTTGTTTTTTTGTCAAATTGGTTGTTGGTTTAAGCCTTATTTTCTAGAGGCTCTTGACTGTTATGGCAAGAAAGACTGAGGAAGTAACGTTTGCTGCCTCCTTTTGTATCTGATGCCTTGACTTCCTTTACAACTGACTGCAACCGATGTACTTTTTACTTGCCTTTGGTATTGTGGCCGACTGAGGGCTACCGGGAGCCGAATAACCCATTTGTTAGGACTGCAACAGTGAATACACACTCTAACATCTATATTTATGGTAAGTGTACACAACTGTACTTTTTAAACCTATAATTTCTTCTCATTTTATAATAAGAAATGACAGATATAAAAATCCTTATGTGTAGGAAATGGAAATGGGGGGGGGGGGGAAGAGGGATGCACTGATGATTAAAATGCACTGACTTTCATCAATGTTCATATAAAACAAACTTGATGCTTTAAGTAAGCTAGTAACAAATGGTGATAACTCAAATGCTGGAAAACAATGAAACATAACTTCTGATATATCCAGTAAATTACATTGTATTATAAACATTAGATGTAAATATTATTGCCCATCTATTTATATTAAGTATTAAGTTTTGAAAGAGTTCATCAATAAGGGTGAATATCTTAAATAACTGTGTGCTATAATCTTTTACTGAGGTTTTATATATGATACATCCTACTTTGAATTGCTTGTCATCTATCTTTCATGTAAATATTAATTGCTTTTGCAATAAATAGACATATTCTATTAGAATTCTATCTAATCTACAATAGTACTGTCTCTGTTAAAAATAATATTGCTTATTCCTATTACAGATATTCTCCATATGGTAATTCAATTTATGGAGCTCAGATGTTCTGGATTGTCAAGGTATGAGTGATAATCTGATGGATTTAGGTTTATCCATCAGATTAGGATGATTTTCATTCCATGGCTAGTGCAGGTCTTAGTTTTAACATTTATTTAAATTTGTTATTTCACAAAAACATTTTAGTATGCCTGACCAAAACATTACTTTATTGGTAAACACTCAAAGTATAAAACTGATAACTATATATGTTTAAGCTTTTAAAGGAAATTATCAGAGGAAAATATTTAATAGTCACAATAAAACAAAAAATACATAGTCCAAATAACCTAAGATGGATTTAACGTATATTTAAATACCACTGGCTTAAACAATCCTAGCAAGAAGTCAAATCTGCTGAAATATTTAAAACTGAACAAATCACATGAACCTATGAACAAATTGTCTTCCTTCAAGAAACTCATTTCAAAACAAATGATAATTACAAATGGAATCCTAAGGAATATATGATATTGGAGCAATCCACTTATTAGACAAAGACAAAAGGGGTAACAATTTTATGGAAAACAAATTAACCCAGAAATCATTTATAAGTATGAAGAGAAAGAAGGCCTTATGGCATTAGTAATAGTTAAATATAATAACAGAATGTGGACCCTAGCATACTAGTTCCCAGGCATTGGAACAGGAACTGTTAAAAACACTTGGATTTCATTTCCAATAATTATAAAGGTAGCTTAATATTAGGAGGACATTTTAACTATACATTTGATATTTCTAAAACTACAAATTAAAGACCACTGCGTACATCTGCTGTATCAAACGCTTTTAACAAGTGTGTAGAATCATTTCATCTTGTAGATTCTTTCAAATTTAAAGAAGTTAAAACTTTGTTGTTTTCCCATCAAGATCACATATTTGGTACCAAAACTAGAATAGAAAAATTTGCTGCCCATGACTTGCACTCTAAAATCATTTAATTTCTCAATCACTTCCTACCCATTTTCAGACCACAATTCATTGATACTAAAACTTCAAAATGGGTACAAACCATTAATCTTTAACTCCAGAATTCCAGCATATATAACTAAAATTAGAGTTCAAACCCTGGTTATTTGAATTACAGTTCTTGGATATTAATTACACCATAGAGATAAAATAATGATATGGGACTCTTTAGAAGCTTACATATATGGTAAAACCCTAACTTAGTATAAAAAAAATCAGAGAATGGGATTCTGAATTATTAGATCTACAATCCAAACTTTTGTCAGTAAAAGCTGAAAAAATCAAAATCATTTGGAGATGAAAAAGAAAGTAGAAGTATTAAACAATAAATACAATGAAATTCTAACACATAAAACTAGTTTAACTTTAGAAAAACTAAAAATTAATACCTTGGCCACTTCTCCCAAATATCTACATAATTTATCCACAAGAATCAAAATACAATTAAACGCTAATAACATTAAAAGTATCTTCCATGAAAAGAAAGGGAAAAATGTCTCTGATATAGGTGACATTTCTGATGCCTATAGAAATCACTGTGTGGAACATTTCCAAAAAGAAAATATACATATTGATCAATTAAATCTAGATGAAAAATGTTCTAATATAAAAAAAATATACCAGAAAATTTAAAACTGGATCTGCAAGCACCCATACCATACAAATAAATTACAGATACAATAAAAGAGGGTAAAACTAATAAAGCTCCAGGTATAGATGGCATAATTATGGAAATATATAAACTTTTTCCTTCAAAGATATTATCCCTCTTCCATAAAACTCTTATTAGAAATTCGGTCACAAGCTTTAATACAACCCTTTTGGAGATATTCCTTAATCATACCAGTCCTAAAGGAAAACAAATCCCCAAACCTCTGTACCTCCTATAGACCTGTATCATTATTAAATAATGACTATAAGATATTTATGACAATATTAACTAACAGAATGAAAATACCACTATCCAAAACAATAAATAATAATCAAACTGGATTTATATATCATAGCACACATGACAATAATAAAGGATAATTTCTCTTATAGATTATGTTAATAAAGAAAATAAACACTCATAATTGGCTTAGATATAAAGAAAGTCTTTGATTCCCTAAATTGGAACTGTTTGTTCAAATAATGCTATTTGTATTTCCTGCATCCTTTGTTCATCTCCTAAAGAATGAATATATATATATATATATATATATATATATATATATATATATATATATATATATAATGTGTATATAAAAAAATTAGAGTATATCATGTTAGGTCCTTTTACCTCTGAATCTATACGTATAACAAAAGGTGCTAAACAAGGATGTCCCTTGTCACCGATTCTATTTGCTCTGGCTATTGAAGTATTGGCAGATTCAGTTTGTAACAATATAAAAATCAAAGGAATAGATTTTTATGAACAATACAATTCTAAAGTAATGCTATTTGCTGATGACATATTACTAACATTATTTAATACAAAAGAGACCTTAGAAGAATTATATTAATTGACAAATTTCACCTGACTTCAGGACTCCATTTCAATAAATCAAAATTTTTATTTTTAAATAAATAAAGAACTGCAGACCAAGGGGGATCACATCATAGGGAGACAAGAATCTACCTTAAAATATCTAGGAATTGAATTATGGAAAGATAATGAATTAGTCTAAAAAAACTACAATAATATCAATGCAATTAAAATTTCTGTGGAAAAATGAAACAAAATAATAATAACATTTGAAGATAGACTACAGTTAATAAAAAACGTTTTACTGCTCAAGGCCCTATATATAGCCTTGGCAATACAACTGTTACCAGAAAGGAATGTACTTAAAGAAATAAATTCATGACTAATAAAATGTTTATGGTTTCCCAAAAGAAACAGAATAGCTTTTAATACATCATATCAGACCATGGAAACAGGGAGGATTAAACTTTCCTGATATAGAAACATATGTAAAAGCAACAATATCTAAAACAATCTCAGATTGGATAAGTCCAAATTGCTCTGAAAATTGGAAAGAATTTACTGACTGTAATATCAATAAATGAATTTGATTTACAAAAAAAATTTCAAATAACAGATGCACACAATTTGCCATGGCATATATGTATTAGTATGCAATATAACATAACTAAATCTGCTAAAACTCGTATAAGTACAGAAAATTATTAATGCAAATATAGATTTAAAAAATCTGATTTGATCTTTTAACACTATTTATAGTCCCAAAGAACTTTCCACATAAAATATACAGAGAAATTATTAATTCCTGGGAAACGAAAGGATTTGTTTGTTGGCTCCAGTGCATCAAATAACTAAATGATGTCCTTCATGGATGCATCTGCAGTCATAACAACTGGGTTGTCCTGTCGTCAGGCAGCCCTTCAGTCGGCCGGATTCCAAAGTCCGGGTCCGGCTTCGGCTGATGTCGCACTTCACCCGACGTCATCTCTGTTCGGGTATAAAGGCATCAGCCGACGCCATTTTCCTCAGTCTTTCTTGCCGTGGCCAAGCAGAAGCTGTTCGCAAGTGCCGGTCGGTCGGATCCAGAGATTACTTCTACCGAATACTACCAAGACTTCTAAAGCTAAGTACCCGTTGGGGACTCTTTCTTGCCTCAGCCGATGTCAGAAAAAGTTAATAATTGTTTAACCTGTGGGAAACAAATACCTCATAAAGATTTCCACTCTTATTGTCTGCCTTGTTTAGGCCCAGCCCACGACGTAGCAGCCTGTTCGCCTGTGCTTTTCAACCGACGAACGCTTAGGCGTCGGTCGGAGTTTGCAGAACAGTTTTTCGGTTCTGATTTTGCGTACATTATGCCGCCGGATCCTCCGACTACCCAATCTGCCAAAACGCAAAGATAGAGACGGACACTCGCGGTCCGCGGTTGCGGCGGAAACCATGGTTAAGCAAACGAGTGTCTCGGTTTCGCCGAAACCGAAAACTGATCAAAGTACAGCTGAATCTATCTCTACAACTCAGGCCCCTGCTACCACTCTTGAATCGGCCTCAGAAATTTTATCCACTACGGTGGTTGCCACTGACTTATCAGACACCATTCCCTTGGATGTCTCTACCCCAGCACGTGGTGCTGCTAGGCCTCCAGCAGCCATGTCCATTAAGGCCTTCGCCAGGGCTAAAGCAGCCAAGACTACTAAAACAGTGCCTGTTAAACCCCTACAACCAGGCCCTCTTCTAGTTCTCAAATGCTTACTTTGGCAGAAGATTTAATTTCATTAATTAGAGGATCTCAATCTCACCCAGACAGGGCCTCTCAGCCCCAGAGAAGAGACCTAGGGCAGAGCCCCTGAGCCAGTGTCCTCTGATGATTCTGCTGATGAATCAGACATAACTGACCAGCCAGAGGCTCCTTTCTCCAATTTTGAAGATTCTGATGCTGAAGAATCCATTCCAGCTGCTTCCCACCAGAAGAATTCTCCTTTGGGAAACCTTACATGCCATGCAGAGCAGTTCCAATGGCAGCAACAGGATTTTTCAGACTCCAGAAAAGACTTAGGACCTTTCTGCACCTTCCACAGCACAGGCCCTTAGCTATACCTCCTGTTCTCTCTGTGGTGGATGATGCTTTCAATGATGTCTGCTCCGCTCCAGATTCTTTACCCCAGCCCCTGCCAAACCAGACAGATTTTACAGGGTGCCAGATACTCATCACCACCTTTACAAGGCCCCACTTGCAGACCCAAACTATATCGCAGGGTCCCAAGGCAGTAGCGACCATAGCTAAAACCCTATTCCTTCTGAAAGGGAAGCAAGGTCATTAGACAGATGGGGTAAAAGGTCTACACTTCAGCTACTCTCTCAGCTAGAGCTTTAAACTGTCAGTTTCACATGATACAATACCAAGAGTTTATGCTTGATCAGTTAACTAAAAAGCTAACCACTGATGAATCTCTTGATAAGAAATATGTATTAGAAATGGTAAATAACATACAACAGGTTAGTAACCATTCCTTAAAATGTGGCTATGATGCACTGGAGGCTTCATTTAGATCAGCCATGACTGGCACAGTGATAAGAAGGCATGCATGGCTAAAGGAGCAAGCTTTACCGGATCATGTTAAAGCTAAGTTGCTAGATGCTCCTATGGATAAGACAAGTTTGTTTGGTACACCTGCCCAGCAGGTTATGAAGAAAATGGAAGAAAAGGCAAAATCTGTTCAAACGGTTAAAGATTTCTTGCAGGTTCAACCCCCAAGGTTTAGCAGGAACTGGCCTGCCAAAAATTGGTCCTTTCCTGACTCCACAAGATCTCAAAGGGGCAGGAATAGACGTTCCAGAGGCAGAAACCAATCCAGAGGAGGTGCCTACAGAGGACGACTGAAGGGCTGCCTGACGACAGGACAACCCAGTTGTTATGACTGCAGATGCTATCCAGTTCGGACATCTACATTTATGGTAGGTACAAAACTGTACTTTTTAGATATGCAAGTAATAAAAACAACATACAAAATTCTACAACAAGACTGGCTAACTTTACAGAGTATTCTGTCATATTCGCAAGATTTAAGTAGAGCAATTAACAATTCCTCATTTAAAGAAATACAACAGCATGTATGAAATCATATATAATGACTGACATGGGAAACAGTATTTCAAAATTTACAAAATATTGATAAACTATAAAACCCCACCGAAAACCTCATATTGGAAATATATAACAAAAGGACACTCATTACAGTTAACTGAAGATATTAAAACAAATATCTTATTAGCGATAAAATATACATCCTTTACACAATACTAGAAAGTTTTTAATTGGAAATGCTTGCACAGAGCATTCTTAACCCCAGACAGAATCAGTAAAATTAGTTCTTCCATAAAAGGAATATGTTGGAGATGCGAGCAAGTACACAATGCAGATTGGAACCACATTGTCTTTGATTGACTGTGTTAAAATTAAGCCATTTTTGGAATGGTATTAACTTTCTGCAAGCTTTATTTAATGAAACATTTTATTTAACTAAACCTCTTGTATTATTAAATGTGAACGAAGGTCCTCATTTGAATAGGCCAAACATGTATCTAGTAGGGACTATACTTGCAATTTCAAGGAAGTGTACAACAAGAAAATGGCATACAAATACAGTACCAACTTTGGAAGACTTCTACAGCCTACTGAAGACCACAGCATTATTGGAAGTTAAAATTAAACAACTAAGAATTTATCCAAAGCCATTTATCTATAACCCTTGGGGAAAAGTCGTATCGTTGATAATTAATCAGACACGCTGATAATGGATTGGACATACTTATAAAGTAACTGTATACATTAAGATCTGTTATAGTGTCAGGCTAATGTAAATAGTGTACATAGTTATTTAACATGTTATGTATAAATACTATGGAATTCATTCAAATGTATTTGAAAAATCATTTTGAGAAAACAAATTGGAAAGTTCCTTTTTCTCAGGCATTTCAAAAGTTGAGCATGAAGTGGTTTAGCCCTTATGTATCGATTACCACCTTAAAAATGTGGAAAATCTCTCATTTGCTGTTGGAAGCTTGTGCACTGCCATACCCCATCCATGAGTAAGAATGGACTATTCCTTAGTCACCCAAATGATTTAAGTAATCTGCATTGTGATAGACTGATTACTGCTCATGCGTCTTAGCTGTTGAATTCATTGTTGAGGCACCTTAGTAGATATATGCATGCCATTCACTACTGCCAGGCACTGTTGGCAACAAAATTATTTTTTTTCAGAAGCAGGCTAAGGGTGTTCTTGAATGAGTCACTTTTTTCAGGTTTTGGCAGGTCTTGTGTAACAGTTGAAAGGAAGCTTGCTCTCACAGTAGAAATGAGTTTTGAACTATACTGTGCATTCTTGTGGTAGAATAATCTGACTTGATACATTAAAGGTCCTGAATACCTGCACCTTGAGCTTCAAAATAAATAAAATAAAAATGCAACTTCAGTACAGTGCCAAGAAATACTAATTTCCTGTTTTCAAACCTTTTATGCTGAGGAGGTTCATGCTGCAGGGTGCTGTAGGACACCTAATGCAGTGACTCTTACAGCTCTGTAAACTTTTCAGTGCTGTTCTGGAAGATTACCTGCAGGCAAGGATGTGTTTATGGTAAGCTTGAAGTATAATAACCCTGAATATTCCACCCTTCAGGTGAACTACGTAGAGTGTATTTAATTAAGGGGGCAAAGATATCTCATATGTGCAGACCATTGTTTATTATCTTTGAAATTTATTTTTAATTGACAAGTCCATAGTGCGTAGCGTGTGTGAGTCTGACTGTGTTTGCTTGTTCTTTGTATTCTGATCTTTTATTTTTCTTCAGAAAACATGTCTAACATTTTCTGTTAGTAAATTCCTTTATCTTTCTCAGGCCTAGGTTTCCCCTGCAACTTCAAAATGTCTTCACATTCCTTCAGCAAGTGTGCTATTAACCAGAAAATTCCTAATGTTGATAGGCACACTCTGCTTTTCTTGCTTGGGTGATGGAATGTCCTTCAATATTATTTCTGTAAAGAATTTAATAAGACTAATTACCACAGAAAGTAAAACTATGAGACTAATTACCACAGGAAGTAAAACTGTACATACTGAATGGCAGCTGTTACTCAACAGAACACAGGTAAACACTCTGGCTTCCTTACTGTTTGTCCTAAACCTCAGTCTGCCCTACTTTGTAACTGATAGTGTCATTCTTCTGAAACCTTTTCTTTCACTGCCTCTTCTCTATTGGTTGCCAAGTTTGTCTGGATGTTCAAGTTAGTGTTTGAACTAGTTGCTATAATTACTGTTCCAGCTTTTTGCTAAGATGTGATGATGGCAGAGTCTAAAGATGAGAATGCTTTCCTTGCTTTATCTCTATTGTCTAGGTTACTCGAGTTCAGATCTGCCCTCTCTTCTCTGTTTATAACCTGCTGTGAGAGACCTTGCTGAGGACTTGAGGTAGCTAATCTGGTATCTCATCCCTTGCCCGTTCTGTCAGGATGCAGAGACTCCTTTAGCTTCTTTCCCCATCTTACCTTCCTTATACCCTTGTTGCCATTGCCAGTGTTGTTTTTTTGATATTGGGCATGAGTTTGCTGATCTGTACCAGCATGGCACCAGTCCTGTTATTGGGGCTTAACTCAACACTTTATAGTACAAAGGCAATGAAGTCTATATTAGTAGTCATATATGTTTTTTTTTTCTGCCAGGTTCAAAATACTTAAGTTAGTGTTGATGCTGAGCTTCTTGGCCCTGGAATATTTTGTGCTATCATGTTAGTTGATCAGTTCCAGGTATTAGTTCTAGCATCATAACATGTTGCTGTTAGGTGTTAATTTTATTTTATTTATTTATTTAGTGTGCTGTATATTGCTCCTTAGGTGTTTTGCAGTGGTACTCCTCCCATTTGCTTTTGGTCTTCCAGTCTGTTTTCCCCCTTGCAGGATATAAGGACTGCAAATCTTCTGGAGTCTGCTCAAAGCAAGTTCATTTCTTAAAGGGTCTTGTCTTTTACAGCCCCAGTAGAAGTCCAAAGACTTGGATGATAAGGGTGTAGACTCCCTAGGTTCCACTCAGAAGACCTCAAACTTTGAGAGTGCTTGGAACTGATACACCAGTGGGGATGATGGCTTACTGACCAATCAGGAGAGGTTCCAGAAGGTCTGAAGATCAGATAGCCTTCTTACTGGGTGGTTTCTCCTTTGGTGGACCAACTGAAGGATGCCACCAAGATAGTTTGGTAAGATCCCTCTACAGTGGCCCATGCTTGCAACAAAGTTGATCCCATTCTCTAACCTACTAGGTGAATGGCTGCTTCAGCAAATATTTCCTAGCCTGACAACAAAACCTTATTAGTAGCAGCCTTGAAAGGCTCCAGCTCTCACTAGAAGTCCTGAAAAGGAAACAACCCTATAGCTCCACTGTTTGTCTTCCATCATGGAGGCACAACTGTGGGGCAGGTTTAGGAAGTGAGTTTGTTTGTGTTATGTTAGCTATATGAGCATTAAACTATGCTACTCTCAAGGTACATTTCAAGGGGAACTTATGAACTATGCTATTCTAAAGGTACATTTCAAGGGGAACTTATGAACTATGCTACTCTCAAGGTACATTTCAAGGGGAACTTATCAGATGCAGTGCTGTAAGTAACTGTATTGTCTTAACGGTCTGTCTTTTGTTCTAAACCTCAGTGTCTCAAAGGTGCACTGTCCTATAGTGTGTGTATTTTATCAGGCTTTTAAGAGAGCTGCTTGATACACCAGCAGGATAGCAATTCATTGGCACAAGTGGCTTGAGTTAACAGACTTTACAAAGGACACTTATGCAATCCTTTTAGACTTATTATTATTTTTCCCATGTATGTTCAGGAAATGGGTTTATGGAGCGCCTTGATAATATCATTAATGAATATAAAATTGTCACAACTCTGGGTGTAAAGTCCAGCCGCTACAGTGTACCTCTTTTGTAGGATGCAGAGAACCCAGTGTCTCTATGTGATTTCACATGACACAACTGAATCTCTAGCAGGAGGAAACTGGAATTAAACGTCTCACCCAGGACATTTTTTTTTCTGGATTCAGAGATCCAGAAGCAAAGGATCTCTGTGTTTTGTAGGAGCCCATGTTCTGCCCACTGGTAGACTACCGCTGTCCAGAGGCCTTTCCTGACTATCCCTGTCTTTAGGCAGTTGGGGATCATCTGTCTCTCTACCAGTCATCTTGCACTTGATCAGAAAAGTAATATCCAGAGGTTATTTGATTCCCTTTACAACCCAACCCCCCCATCATCTTTATCATTGCATGCCCTCTCATCCTGTCTGAAAAATGCTGCAAGGAAGAAGGTATCAAAACTTCTAGAGACATCAAGAATTCCAACCAGACAAAAAAATGACCTTGTTTAGTTCTAGACTTTAAATAGCATAAGTAGTATAAACACTTGAATTCCCAAAAATATTTCAGGTGGTCTGTGCTGTCTGTCCATCCTTCCTTTCTTCCTTATCAGGAAACTGGATGTGCTACTAGGATTAAATAGAAACCTACTTGTACATCTAGATCTGAAGGAGCCTTGGAGGTACCTAAAGTTTCAGGTAACAGCTAGTTATTACCAGTTCCAGATAAGGCCATTTGGTCTTAACATGGCACCTATGGTGTTAAATGTACTTCTGTCTTCTGGTGCTCCATTGCTTCAGGCTCTGTCCACATTCAGGGAGTTTGTTCAAATCACTATATTCCTGTAAGTAACAGTGAAGTTTGCAAAGTCCCAGCTTTTAACCTGTGTAGGATGCCATATGAATAACACTGTATTCCTGGGTTCATCTACTTTGGAAGCATATGCTGTCCTTTCAGGACCAGGTATCCAAAGTACTGATTTCAAGCATTATTTCAACTCCTGTAGTACTGTTGCCTGCAGCCATTCTTATTGTTCTTCATGCCAAGCTTCATATGAGGGAGTTACAGGGGAGTCCTTGGCCCCAGATCTCTGATCTCTTGTCCTGTTCTACAAGAATCTGTAAAACCTGCTGACAACACCTACATTGGTTCTTATCCTTATAGCCTTGAGGGAGAACGCCGTGACTAGCAGCTCAGACACTGGAAGAGACAGTTATGGGAGGGTATAAGTGCATGGTGGATGGTGGCTTGCTAATTTTTGGGGAAGAAAAGGTGGTTATGGCTTATTGGCTGCATTTGCATCCAGCAAGCAGAGACTTACTGGGATAAGTAATGCAGCATAGACTGGGCATATGGGCTTGGCATCTCAAGCCTGTGATGGTGACCTGAACAAGCTTATAAGTGGGCGGAGTGGGGATGCCATCAAGTTCTGCAGGATATGGATAGTTGAGGTCTGCTCCTGAAATACAGATGGATGTGCTCCTTGCGGTAGTGGATAGTCTTATCTGTTGGAACCGCTTCCATTTAGCAGCACTACAGTCAACCATTACTATGGGTATATATACATTAAAGGGTGGGGGAGGTCGTTACAAAGGCCAGATGGGTTAAGGTGTCTAGATGTTTCAGGAATCTAACCACCATGTTAACATCCTGGATATGCAGGTAGTCTTTACTCTTGTATGTTTTTTCAGGACTCCCTTAGGGCAGGATTGCCATTTGTTTTAGCAATATGGCAATAATGTAGTATGTTGGCAAGCAGGGTGGGACCTGCTCTTGACCCCTATATTGAGGCTCTGCAAGGGTGGCTTTGGGCCTTTAGTCCCACTGATTTGCTGCTGGTGGACACGTATTCTAAGGGAAGCCATTCTCTGGTAGACAGACTTGAATTGCTGTCTTACTGACTGTTTAATGGTCCCTCAGCTAATTGGTAACTTGCATTATTCTGCTTGTGGGACAAGCCTCAGTGTGACCTTTTTGCAGTCCTGACCAATGCTAATCATTCACAAATGTTTCCCAGGACTGCTTCACAGTATTATTTCATTTACTCTGAAAATTGGGTTAATCCAGAAAGTCACAATGAATAAAGCAAAATCCCTTCACATACCCCCTTATTGACCTTTGCAGACATGACTTCCTTTGTCTCATTTGTGGAAATGTAAGGGCTTTTTCTGATTGTACATCACCAAACCCATCTTAACCCATTCTTTTGGCAAGCCTTATCTGAACTTTCAGATTCATGACTCTGTTTCTGCAGTGCCACCAATTGCCATAATTTGTCTGCCCAAGTCTTTCCTTTTACTTTCAAAAAGGCCATCCACTTTCAAACTGTACAGGGATAGATTCTCTCTGTGGGCAGTAGGTAGTCTTTTATATGTAAACCTTTTCTGCTTTGTACCTTCAGTTTTGGACTGACTTCACATAATTTTTTATTCGCACTTGGGCTACTGTTTTATGTCATTTATTTCAGTTATCCAGAGCTGTAGTCAGGAGTAGACTGTTCCCTTTTGGTATTGCTCCAGGTGTCCACAGACCTTTCTTAGCATACATTTCTCCTTAGACCACCCTTATGGGATTGTCTTCCTCCCTTAGATTCTTAAAACTTTTGGGGGAAACACGCATTACTCCTAGTTTGAGCCATCCTCTTCACTGGGTTAAAAAAACATATTTAGGAATGTGCTCTTTCTAGCTACAATAATGTCCACTAAGAGAATGTCTGCGATTCATCCATGCTTTCTTATCTGGTGTTTCCCAAAGGTAGGAGTAGCACTAACAGCCAACCTTTTTCTATTGACTATAGTAGCTACAGAGACGAAACTAAACCAGTCAAATAATTTGCCTTTCTTTTGAGAGTATTGTTATCCGAAAGAATGTCCTTTCTGTTTGAGTGGATGTGCACTGGCAGATTATTCTTTACGTATGAAAGTAAGCCCAAAAGTATACACAAAGACAACCAAAGTAAATCTTTGACAGAAACTCTCCAAGCTTGCATTGTATAAAGAGTTGTCTGGCTGTGTACATTTTTGCCATATAAAAAGGAAGATTCTTTGTGCAGCATTCAAGGCATGCTCCCATAGAATAGTAGCAACTTCAGTAGCCTGCTTCCTTTGTTACTATCTGTACTACAGCTACCCAGTCTTCACTTAACACATTTACATGATAGTGTAAGCTAGAATACAATGTCTAGGTCCAGGTCTTCTTCTGGACCACTTAAATAATTTAAGAGGTGTTTCTGTAGGGATGGCCACCCAAAAGGATTTGTTAGGGACTCCTGTCCTGTTATGATGGATGTAGCTCTCCATTTTTAGGTACAGAAAATAATGTAACTTTCATAACGGTATGAAATCATCCTCCATAACGTACGTTTCTTTCTTCCTTACTAGCGTTTTGTTACAACTAGTCTAAAGTTTCTTTCTTTCTTCTACTATTGATATTTATGTGCTTTTGAGCACATCTTCAGAAAATCTGAATAAGATAGATAATGTTGTCCCTAATTAGAAAGGAGGGAGAGAGCTTAGCAACTTGGGAAAGGTGGTGGTAGTGTTTTTTTCTATTTACTAAGCAGTCCTAATACTTGTATTGTTAGTCCTGTTGTAACAGCATATAGTCCTATTTATTGTGGATCTGTCACTATTTAAGTACATAACTTTTGTGTAGCCTTCATTATATTTTCTCCTTAGGCAAGGCTACATGAAGAAATTCTGCACTGTGTAGCGTGATAGTAATGGTTTCAACATTTTTGAGACTTTGGACTTGTAGCTGAGAAAAAACATGTTTTAAGATGAGGCTGTTAGAAACCTTCCTACTTGCATTTTGGTGAGGAGATGAGTTTGGTAGGCAGGGAATCACCCTGTAGGTAGTGCCTTCCTAATACCAGAAGTACTCTTTTTTTTATGCAGGTGCCTTTCTCACTCTCTGCCTTCACGGAGTCCTACCTATATAAGATTTCCCAAGAAATTATTATACAATTACACACTTGGTGACCTTGGACTGGCTCGGTTTACTAGAGTTCTACATATTGCTAAACTTTTCCAGGGCCACTGTATTTTGTCTTGGCTTTTAATGTGGGGGGTCTCACCTGTGCTGTTGTGACTGTGGTGTGATGATTAGCTTGATTGCACGCCTTAAGGATTGCACTGCTGGAAAGGAATGCGATGCCATGGGCCTGCCAATTTTATTTTATTTTGAATGTGCTTACTGGGTTAGAGCACTGATCCCATTTAACCTATTTCAGCCTCAGCCTGGGGAAAATGCATAGGATATATGACATTATATACAAAATGAATGACACAAAACCTAATACATATATATATATATATATATATATATATATATATATATATATAATGTACACATATATATTGTATATAAAGTGAATCCTATAGTTGGCTTGAGAGTATAAAAGGCAGTATATAAATGACATTATATACAGGGTAAATGAAGCACAGTATATACATGCATTGTATACATAATGGAAATCTGAGTTGGCATGCTGAAAAAAATCACTATCAAAAGTGGAGTCAGAGCAAGGTATGTAGAAGAAATAAAGATATGAAGAGGTTAAGTTGAATCAGTGGAGCGATTGCATTTGCATTTTCCTAAAGTCTTGAAATGTGCTTTTATTTCTGATTGGAAAACTTGGTAAGAGGAATGATCTTTTAAAAAAGAAGGAGCGATTTCCACAGTTTGGGACCAAGGACTTGGAGAACATGGTCTGTGCGGTGAAGTCTAGTTTGGAGGCTTTAGAAGAGAGGGCAAGAGTGGTTAAGATCTCTAAGGCTCTGTGTTGGTGCATGTCTGAATAGTTTGGAGGATAGTGGGAAGAAGGTGTAAATCTCTCAAGTTTAAATAGTTGAGAGGTAAGTAGAAAGTTGTCATTGCTTGCTGGAGGGAAGGAGACCTTGCAGTGCAGCACAGTGAACCCCCTAACGGAAGCATGTGGGTTTACCAGAGTTCAGCAGGCAGCTTCAAAGTCAGTTGTAGAGAAGAACCATAACCAAAAGTGTGGCAGAAATATGATCATAGCCGTTTGTTTTCTTTGTACGTATTTATTTATTTAAATTTGCTCATCAGGGTAGAGAGCTTATTGAGGTGGGCAGTTTTCAGGCTTGGCTCAGCGCACAGAAAATTGAAAACAAGGTAAGTTGCATATTTATACAGCATTAATGCAGATGTTGCATTGAGTATAACAGTAAGGTAGTACTGTCTTACAGAGCATTATCTACAAACATTGTGCAGAATCCTACTCGAGGTAATGTGTAGAATGCTGAGGAAATTATCAGTGCTGAAGGCAGATTAAGTGAAGAAGAGTGGGAGGTGTAGAAGGAGTAGAGAGAAGTTGGAAAGAACAGTGACATTAATAGGATGAAGCAAGCAATCTCATACCATGGGATTGTAATGGATAGGCTGAGGCAGAGATTGTCTTTTAAAAACGCAAAACAGAAGGTTCACTTGTGTGGTAGCACCATTTTTCACTGCCCTGAGCCTAAGCCTTGAGGAACGTTTGAACCGAGAGAGTCAAAAAGCCGAGTCTTTTTGTTATCAAAGCTGGACACATATTTTTCATTCAGTTTTCTTTGTGCAGCAACGTTCATCAGGATCGCCTCCCTATAGTGAAACAAAGCTGGCATTTTTGTAGTTCCAAGCTTGGTATAGGACCCCATAAGTAGAACCCCAGTTATGGTTTGTCCGCACTGAGCTGGCACGCTTCATAACTAATTCTAAAGTCCAAGGATCAAGTTAAATTCTCTGAACTGTGAGACTTGAAGTATGATTAAGGAGAGATTTACAAGCAATGAAAAATTTGATATCTCAAGGAATATTCTGTCTTCTCTGAGGTACAGTGATCTGAGTTGCAATAGTAAGGGAGTATTGAGAGGCTGCAGAAATGCTTTAAATGTGTAACAGTTTCACAATTCACTGTTCTTCGCTGGTCAGAGTTTAATGTTCAAAGTGTGGAAGTTACACTTGCTGGAAGTGTTGTGGTGCTCAAGTTTGTGTGAATCTCCTGCTTGATGCATGTTCTGAGGTTAATTAAAGTTATGTATTTATCAATTAAAAAGGAAATCTGATGCAAGCAACTGTGATTAGTTATACTTTTTGCAAGGATGGCTGAAAAAATGGGAACATTGGCTAAAACAGGAAATGTGAGGAGCAAATGTTTGGGTATGAGACTCTAGAGGAAGGTGAGTTATCACAGCATTGTTCCATTGACAAAAATAAATGGTTGGAATGGATGTCAAGGAATTTGGAAGAGCTGAAATATGGTTTGTGGCATATATTTGGATTTCTAAACACCACAAAAGCCGGAAAGAACTAAATAACTGAAAAATGTAAGAACAAGACAAACTACGGCTGGAATTAGTGCTTTCGTTCTCTTTAATATGTTAATGAGAACTTTATCATAAAAGTTTGTAAAACACACACACACCTTAAAAACATTCAAATAGTCATATGGTAAAGTCAGCCAATGCAAACAATCTGAAATGGGCATTGTCCCAAAGTCAAAATGCTAATGGCTGCTGATCAGTCATGAACTAAAATACACTGGACTGAAATTAGTTAAACAGTATTAATTGTGAACAGTGAATTCTTAAAGTACATAAAAAATGAAATGATCTTTTTCAAATCCTTTGTTTTAACCAGAAACACTTGATATTAATAGACTCCTTTAGACCAGGCAGCTGATCGGCAATCTGTTTGATCTGCCAGAGTGTATCTTTACATTCAGTAAGAGTCTTATCACCCTAGGGTTGTGTAACTGGGGACTCTGTCCCACAAGTTGAAGAATGAATAAAAATGGCAACCTCAGATAAAGACGTTATGTTCTTACCTTAATGTTCCATCTGTGTTGTCCATTTTCATTCTTTTTCAACCTCCCCACCCTCCTTCCCACTGTCCTTTTTATATGTAGACGTGACTGAGTTGGTTTTGATTAAGAACTGTAGTTCCTGTGTTGAGCCCTTGAACCTTTTTCTTCTTCTTCTTTGACTATGTAGGTACCTTAGTGTATATTTTTAGCAAACTCTATTTGAGGTAATCTGGAGGAATGAGGTATTATGGAATGGAGAGGAGGAGCTTGAGCTTCGAATCTTAAGCTTGGAAAGTATCCGAGTTGGATCTGAGGTCAAATCTGAAACCCACAAGTTGAGGAAGAATGAAAATGGACAACGCAGATGTGAACTAAACCAACATGGGAATGGAGAAAGGAGATTCTGCTGATAGGGATGACTGCAATTGGGGATACAGACAATAGGCAAGAGGGGGCTGTAATTTATTGGTGAAACCTGGCAAAGGAACCAATGTATTGGGGGCAAATAACTAGAGAGGGAAGGATAATAGAATGGTAAGATGCCAATAATTTATTTGGACTGCAGGTTAGAGATTGCCTTCTGTATCAAGGATTGATGTCAGACTATAGGCAAAGAGAAAGAAATAGGGGGGTCCTGAATGAAAGACCAGCACTAGTAGAGTCTTTTATAGAATCTAGAACAGAAGCTGCCATTAAAAAAGGAATAATTAGTAGAGCATATAAAATATTGCATGATAACTATAAGAATCAGAGGAGATTAGAAAGGCTTGGGAGGAGAGGCTGGATAAGCAGTTCACAAAGAAACAATGGGAGGATATATGTATGTCTTACAAATATGCAACAAAATCTAGAATATTTAGGATTTTTGCATGGAAATGTTTGCATCGATATTTTCATACTCCAAGTAGACTCCAGATAATTTTTCCTCAGGCAATACAGCAAGTATTGGAGGTATGAGGGGGAAGAAAGCTAAGTGGGAAGATATGTTGTGGGAGTGTGGTGAGTTGGTGGACTTTAGGGATTCCCAGCGGGATGTACTGTCAGAGATGCTGTGTGGGTAGATTACTGTGACAAGGGAGATGAGTTTTCTGAGCTATGATATAAAATCAGAATTGCCTAAACATGGTAAGGCCTTGCTGTGTCTAATAATGGTGGCTGCCTAAAAAGCAATTACTAGAAAATGGAAATCCAAATGTAAGCCAACTATACTGGAAGTAGTGCATATATTAACAGAGGTAAAACAACTGGAAGTGAGATCTTTAGAAAAGGGTAGAGGCAAACTATATAGGAAAAAATGGGAATTGTGGGAGCAATACATACAAGGGAGGAAAGATGTTTAAAAGGTGGCAGGACTTAAATGAGCTATGTAATGTTTGAGTGAGAAAGATTGGGTAGATTGTAAGTGATGTAAAATGCTTGCAACTAGGATTGTGTTGGTGTGGTTTGTTTACATTTATATAAATGTATGATTGTCTATAGTAAGTGACATTTTACTAGAGATTGTCTGTGTAGTAAGTGATGGTTTACTAGAGATGTTTCTTGTTTAAAAAAAGGCAAGAACTGAATAATTTATGTAATGCTGCTTAGGTTATATGATATATAGCAATATATGTGAAATATAATGTTTATGTTAATATAGTTGGGCAAATTTACATTCATATAAAATCAGTGTCACAAGTGATAATACAGTAGAGGTGTATGGCAAAAAACACAGAACATTATGGTAATCACATCATTTATTTTTTTCATTTATGACCACAGAGATTCTATCTCCATTGAACAAAGAATTTCAAGAAATATTTGTTTTTTTTTTGTTTTCAAAGGCTAAATTGGGAAATTCTATGTCTAAGGTCACTTTAGCTAGGTGGCTCACTGATTTGATTGCATTTCTCATGTTTATAAGCAAAAAAAGTTTTTTACCAAGACCACCACAAGTTCAGTCCATAAGATCAGTTAGGCCTTCACTTTTTGATTAAAAAAAAAGAAAAAAAAAACTTCTGTAGATGACATTTGTCCTGCTGCTACTTGGTCCAGTGCTCATACATTCACAACTCATTGTAAGTTGGACATCCTTTCTAGGGACAGGGCATTCTTTGGTTCTGACATACTCTGGAATATCCTTCCATGACACAACTCTGGATTTTTACTAGCCAGGGATTCTGTCCCAATGGTTGGGGAATGGATGAAAAAGACAACATCCGATACAAAAGTTATGTACCCCACCATAATGATACATCTGTATTGTTTATTTTTGTCCTTCCTCACCCTCTTTCCCTCCATTTCCCCTTCCATTGATTGAAGATGCTGTTATAAATGCCTCGTATGACCTGGAGGCATGTCCTTTTTCCTAACTGAGCTCGAGATGCCTTTGCTATCTTTTTTTATACTTCTGTTAATACATGTTTACAGGTACATTTCTAAATTGTAATATTAAAGGAGGAGACAACACAGATGCACCATTATGAGTACGTAACTTTTGTTTCTATTAATGTCAAATGTTTATCTCACCTCCACAAAAGCATGTTGATCCGTATCTATCAATTTTCTCAACAGCTTTGCCATTCTTTTAGCTGGTATACACATGAACACTACAAGAGTGTAGTGAGACCAGCTATGTTATATGGGTTGGAGACAGTGGCATTGACAAAAAGGCAGGAGTCAGAGCTGGATGTGGCAGAGTTAAAGATGTTAAGATTTGCAATCGGTGTGACTAGGATGGATAGGATTAGTTGGAGACAAAGCATTTGGACATGTGCTGAGGAGGGATGATGGGTATATTGGGAAAAAGATGCTAAGGATGGAGCTGCCAGGTAAGAGGAATAGAGGAAGGCCTAAGATAAGGTTTATGGAAGAGAGGACATGCAGGTGGTTGGTGTGACAGAGCAAGATGCAGAGGATAGGAAGAAATGGAAAGAGATGATCCTTGTGGGCATTTTCCTAACGGGAAAAGCCGAAAGAGAATGATGATGATGATGACACATGAACACTTTGTAATCCTGGTTTAAAATTGAAATGGGTCTGTGTAAAGCTGGGTCTGATGGGTCTTTACCATCTTTAGGTATTACAGCCACCACAGCTTTCTACCAAGACAATGTTGATTCTACTCCTTTTAAAATACTATTAAACAAAACCTTCCAGATCTTTACACTTTTTTTCCTCCTAACTTTCAGATGAATGCCATCTGTTCCTGGAAACTTTCCTGCAGATTAATTGTGTATCACCATTTTTATCTCATCTTCTCCTGTCTGTAACTGTTAATTGAGGAGTCCCATCTACCTATAAGCTTTACATACTTAAGTCTTCCATATAAATATTTCCATTTGTGCTCATTCTTGGTTTCCTTATTTCTCTGCTTTATGCAATTTTTGTAAAATTTCCAAAATATATCTAGTACGTCTACAGAATCTCTGGTTATTTTACTTACATGTTCCCTAATTTTGGCAACAACCCTTTCTACTTTGTTGCCTCAGTTGTTGTGCCAAAAGGTTTTATGCTCTCAAGTTATTATTAAAAAATATTTGCTTAACAGCAATCTTTCTAAACTCATGCATATTCATTCTCCAGATACTCCTTTATTTTCTGTTTAGCACTCTGCAGTTGTGTCTCTTCTTGTTCTGTGAGATTACCCTTATTTTGCAATACATTAATCATTGTCAGCATCTCTAAGTAATTCCTTTTACTCCCGACTCGTATATATTTTTTATTTCTACCCTATTTTTAAACTCCATTTTCATTCTGTCCAAGCAACTACTGGAGAAATTTCTGTCTTCCCTAATAACTGTCAAATAATTTCCGCTACCCTTTACTTAAATTCATATCTTTTTAGCAGGTGGGGGGGGGGGAGTGCCAGTGTCTTGATTATTTCTTCATTAACATGCAGAAATAAAAAATAAAAAATAAATAAAAATGCAAGATCTGAAATAGTGTGTTGAAGCTTTCAATTGAATACACGGTCCAGTGTAATAGTATTTCTATCTAGTCCAGCCCAGTTATTGTACCTTTGGGAATAATATGCAAATTCTCTCACCGTTCCTACTATTGAATTTACATCTTCCGTACTGAACATTTTCACAAATTTCTTCAGAAATACCTTTTTTTTGTTATATTTTCCCTTCTAGGTCCCACAGATACATCCTCACTGTTGCAAATCAAGTCCCAGTCTCCACCTCTAAGTAGTATTTCCTGCTGAAAGCCGATTATTCTTAAGCTCCATAATAGTTTTAGGCAGAATAGAAATACATGCCAGTGTAATACTTCTCCCTTGCCAGTAGCCCATTTAGTACCACAAATCTATCACTACCTCTTCTATCAGTATTAGAGCTCATCTAGCAATTGGTACAAGTACTTACCTTTTCCTTTTTTTCTGATATTCTGCTGAATATCAATCCTGAAATCCTTTCTTTATTAAATTCACATGCTCTTCTTTCCAAATATGTCTCCTGCAACATTGCTGTTTTCACTCTTCATTTCTTAATGTAAGTCAGAAATTTTGGCTTGTCTGTAAGATCATTTACATTCCAAAATAATATGGATCATGTAGCCATTATGGCAAGAAGTTATTATTCTCACCTATTATACATGACTGCATTTTTGAATGTATACTTCCAACTTTTGTGCTATATACCCACTAATGTTTGGCAGGTTTCTCTTTTATACAGTTATTTCTCATCGCTTCAATTTGTCACATTTTTTCAAGACTCTTTTTAATAAAAACCCTCAAAAACTAAATGCATTTTCAGTACACCCCCATAACTTGTTAAGATAGAACAAACACAGAATTGTACATATTCAGAAAATGATGTTTAACCCTCCTGATATGAACTATTGCCGCAAACTGACAGCTGCACCCATAGGCATTACATAACCTAAAATTAAGGTTACCTGTGTTAAATTGCATGTTACAGCCTTTACTCCCACTTATTCTAATTGTTGTCTATTCTTTTCTTTATTTACCTTTCAAATGTGACCAACAGCTTGTATGCTTTCAGAAAACTTTAACATTTAGCCTTAAGAACAAGTATAATGACTATATTAAACAAAATCTAAATTATGTATTAAGGCCGCTAGAGAAGCTGATGCCTCTTCTTCACTTCCAATAACTTCAAACTTTATTTATTTTGCTGAACTGCTTGCCCTTATACCTTTAAATTTTGTATTTCCCTAAGCCAGCAGTGCTCAGAACTGTCAAAATTAAATGCTTGTACCTGCAGACAACTGGTTTCTATGGAAACATAAGAATAGAATGTACAATTGCGTTCAGCTTTTGACCTTAACCCACTTAACAGTTGCTAAAGGAGAAAAAAAAAACAAAAAAAAAAAACACATGATGGTATTGCATATGCAAGAAACTTAACATTTCTTATGGCACTCATCATTTTGTCTGTTTTTCAAGTCTATTGTTTACAGAAATCAGTTTTTTATATTAAATCAAGGGTATTAATTCAGATATTTACCTATGCAAAAATAAGAAAAAAAATCTCAAGTCTGTGTAATCAGTGCACTTCTACACCCCACCCCCACCCTAACCGCCCAAGATTACAGCATATTAACTTAAACTTGCTTTTGCCAGGCTTTTTTATGTTGTAATACCTATGTTTCTTAAAGTAAAACTAAAAAAAGTGCTTGTTTACTTTAATATATTTATAACATATAGCAATTCCTGAAAAGAATCACCCTCACTTTCACCTTTGAGACCCCTGGCTACATGTTCAAGTACTATTAAGAAATGTGAAGGCTGCCAACCTAGAAAGATAGAATTTTGTAAATAATTCTATGTCCTTGTAAATATTAATATGATCCACAGACTTGTTGACAAATGTAAGAAAACTGTGTTGTGTTGAGCTTCAAAAATGTAACCACAGTGCACCCTGCTGCAAGAAAGCTGATAAGTGATGTGTGTGATCTCAAGCTAGGAAACAGGATGTCTGAAGCTGGAAATTCTTTCTATTGTCCTAAGACATCTTTCTATTGTCCTAAGACAGAGGTAATTACTAGGTTTCACATGTAAAGTGTCTTTTATTGCTGTGGCTTCCTGGCAGGTGCAGATAAAAAAGAAATGTTAAATGTTGAGTTCTGTTAGCCTGGGAACTTAAGCAGAAGTGACAAGCATGATGTAATCTGAAATGACTCTGCAGTAATGTGTATTACTAATTTAAGGCTATCTCTGAGAGAAAGAGATGGCATTTTGTATTTTGTTCTGAAGCCGACAACTAATCAGCACTTGCTTTGTTCTGTATGTAGGATCTTGGATCTTAGTTTTTCTCTTAACAAGATTAGTCTAGCTGTTGTCTGCATTTGTCAGACTATCCTACAATGTTGTTTTAAAGTATTTCTTGTGATTTCTGAACACTCTAATGTCATTGTGTTGAGTTAATAAGTATTGTCTTGTGTTGTTATTATTAAATATTTTTAAACTGTTCAACTGTGTGTATTTTGTGTAGAGATAATTTAAGCTCTGAGAGTACTTGCATGTATTTGGTGATACTGTATAAGCTACTCCTAAATAACCTTCAAGTCTCAGTCACGCTTACCAATTGGATATTGCACAATAGAACTGGGCACCCTTTGGTAGAGGCCTTTATATTAGCTGATAGCAGTGGTTGGTGGCAGTCGCTACTACCATATAGTCTGGGCAGAACAGGTCATAGCTGGAGAACCTTTGCCAGCCTTCCCCAGGAGTGTCTGTGTTTATGTATAACTCAAATCTCAAAGTATGTGTGTGTGTCAGCTACTTCGGCAGGGACACGAAGCACTGGTTGGACAGTGAGGGTGCTGGAGGTTTTGTCTTAACCACTTGGCTGAGATCAGAACCCTATAGCTGTGCCAGTGGGGAGTCTTATTTGGGATCTGGAGCGAAAGGGAGAAACCAGCCCCAGACTGACTGTGATGTCTGTGTTTTGTTAAGGGAAATTGTGCTTTACTGTGTGTGTACTTGTTATCCTCCCAATGTGGACACCCCTCACTGGTGCTAATGGTGAGGATTGAGGCTCCTTGATTACTGGGCCAGTTGCACGGGTGTCACAAGAACAAAAAGCGTTTTACTTACAGTTAAATTTTCCTCTTTTAATGTCATTCTTAACATTTACTGACATAAATTAGGATATATGCTTTACAGTCCACCTAAAAGTTTAACAAAGTCAACAAAACGTCCAACCTTTCTTGGCAATTTTTCTTGCAAAATCATTTTTCAAAAATGTGATCGATGCTTTATAATCTCACATTTATTCACTAATTTCAGTGTTGCTGGTCTTCTTCCTGTTCATCTCCATCTGCTAACAACAGACTCTGGTTTAGATACTTCTGATTCTTCTGGTTACCTCCTGTGCTCTTTACTGTTTCCCAAGTATTTTCCTTTGGAATGTAGGAAAAGGTTTCACTGGCAAAGTCTCTCTGAGGTTTATTGTCAGAAGAAAGAGAAGCAGAGTCCCCTTCTGTTTGATGGCTCACTTTTTGTTTGATAAACTTTTGTATTTCCTCCTTGGCCTGTTCTTCATAAAAAATGTATTCCTCCAGGAAAAAGTATTCTGAAGACAGCTGGATATAGCATCTTGAATCTCACACCTGGCCCTGAACATTTCCTTGATTGCTGAGATACATTTGCTTCTTTTCTGCCTGGTGCACAGAAAATAATCATTTTCCACAAGCTCTCTACTGTCTCCAGTTTTTAATACTTTGCCCTTCTGCCACAGTTTTCTGGATCAACCCTTGCTGCTGGTAGGATTGCATCTTTACTAATAGAGATCTTGGCTGTGTTCTCATGACCAGGTATATATAAGTTATACACTGTTTGCCCTTTCAGTTAATAAATCCTGTTGTGGAATACAAGTACAGTTTCTTATTTGAGCTTTAATAAAATTAACACAGTTTGTTCCTTCCAATTTCTCTGGAACAGCAGAAAATCTCAGGTTCTTTCTGCATGCTTTGCCTTTTAACTCTACTAAATGGCTCTTCTTGAGAAGTCCCGTACTTGGTCAGCTTTATCTATTTATATTTGTCAAGAGACTTTACTTTTAAAATGGGAATGCACACTTTTTAAAAGTTGTTTAAAGTAACTGAAAAACAAATTTTCTGTGAAGAATTTCTGTTTTACTTTTTTGGCTGACAAAGTTTTTAAGTGCTTTTTACTGTATTTTGTGTGAAAAAAAGTGACTTTTTAGACTGTAAAATTTTACCAGCTCTTACTTCTTTGTTTTCCCTGTGAAAGAGACATAATTTTCGGCTTGACCATGGAACATACTACCAGTCCTATGATTGTTCCTTCTCCCAGTCAGAACAAGAAAAAGTGAGGCAAATAGCTTTTGCTACCAGAGCAGGCTAGCGGTTTACCTTAGCTGCAAGTGTGGGATTGCTGTGGCCATAGCTTGTTCCTCAGATCACTCATCTTTTACCCCAGATCCCCCTGGTGTAGCATCTGCAGTCAGTATGGACTGGCGGTTAGCCACATCCTCTGAAGCTGTTGGGGTCTCCTCATTGTCGCTCTGGGAGAGGAAAAGAGAAGGCTTCTCTGTTTAGTCAGAATATTGTGCCCATCTCTGGGGAAACTGCTGCTGCCATTAATAACATTGTTGGCCCCATTTTTCCTGTCAAAAAGAAACTGAAAACTAAACTTATAACTCCTCAGATTTTCCTGGGAGTAGTTTACTGGGTGTAGCTGGGGGTTTAATGCAGGCTAATTATCCTTATAAGGTGGTTTCTGGTAAAAGAAAGAGGGATGCCTCTTTTCATGAAGAGATTTAAGATTGTGTTTCTAAACAGGAAGATGAATAGAAAGTTCAGGGTTTTCTCTATTTTCTGATTCAAACTTAGAGGAGAGATCAGTTTCTGACTCTCCCTGTGGGGGTTTCTCTTTTTTTGAGATTATTTCCAGAATGTGCCAGTGTTTTCAGTGGGAGAACACTGAGCTTTCTCAGTCACTAAGAAAAAAGTATGAGCTAATACAGAATTACTTTCCAGAACCTGCACTCATTCCCATATTTCTGACAGCTCTGAGGGATTGGTGTGTCACTGCCTGCACTTTTCCAGTTAGTCAGCCTTAAAAGACAGATAAGTGATTGAGGAGCTTTATACATTCTAAGTTCTAACACAGTCCCCCATACTAATCTTCCCAACAGTAGGTTTGGGAAGAAAGTGTTTACTTCTGCCACTTTCATTTTAAGAAATTTGAATCGTCAGGCCCGTGTATAAAAGTTTATTCTAACTGTGAAAATATGAGTTTTGTCTGCATTTTCTTCTTGTGAGGAAATATCGAGTTTAAATTCTTTAGTTTATTCCACTGTACAAATATGTACTCATTGTTTACAGTATGTATATGAATTAGTTGCTACTACTTCCAGGGTCATGACAACTGGTACTGTTTTGTGTAGATTTGCCTGGCTACATTCTCAGTACCTTCCAGATGATGTGAAAAATTATATTTTAAATTCTCCTTTGGATAGATATTTAGTATTTGGTTCCTCGGCTGCAAAGGTTATCAAAATGTGTGATGAAAGGAATGAGCTGATACAAGGAATCTGTAAGATTTTTCAGCCTTCCTTTTCCAAATTTTCTAAGGGATTTTCTAATCCCCGCATCCAGTTCTGGCAAAAAAAAAAAAAATATATATATATATATATATATATATATATATATATATATATATATATATATATATATTAAACAATCTCAACAAAATTATGTACAGATGTTTAAGAAGAAATGTCAGGGAGGTTTCAAAAATTACTGAGGAGCTCTGTATAACCGTGGACTGTCCAAAAAGTCAGAATGACAATTCAAAGGATCTTGTTCCTCCCTCCCAGTCTGGCAGTTTGTCTTCCCTTCCAGGAAGTCTAAATCTCTTTTCTCTTTGGCAGTAGAGTTAGTTTCTTGCAAACAGGTTCTGAAGTTCATTCATCAAGGTTAAAGATGGCAGTGGAAGTATATCCTTTTCTTGGGGGGTAATTCCTCATCCACCAGACCAGACTCCTTTATTTACCCCTGTCCTTCAAAACATTCTGTCCCCAGAAGTGATTGAACCAGTCCCTCCTTCCTAGGTTAGGAAAGGTTTTTATTCGAGGATGGTTTTAATGTCAAAGAAAAAAAATGCTTTCCTAAACTTGTTTGTGATAGTGCCAGAGTTCAAAGTTGTCACTTCATAATCTGTTAACTCTTTTTCCTCATTCAAGTTTTCTGGTAACACGAGATTTAAAAGATGTGTGTCATCACATGCCTATTCATCCATACTTCATACGTTTCTTATTGTTTTCTTTGGATCACATTATCAGTTCTCTGCCTTACACTTTTGACTTTCCACTGTACCAAGTGTTCACAAGGTGTATAGCAGTAGTTTTAGCTCATTACAAACTACATGGTGTCCACATCTCTGTATTTAGATGACTTTCTTATTGTTGCAGAGTCTTTTTCAAAGTGTCAGGAATCTTTCAGTTGGGTAAGAACTCTCTTACACATGCTGAGATTTAAAAAGAAGATTGAAAAGTCTGATTTTGACTCCTTCACAGAGGATTGTGTTTATGGGGTGTCAGCCGGATACCTCTGTTGAAAGAGCTTTTCTTCCCCAAGAAAAATGGACTTTGGTCACTGTGAGGGAATACCTCAAGATACTGGGTTGTTTGCACTTTCATGAAATTAATACAGGCTGTTTCTTCCAGTTTCCCCTGGTAATGCAAAAAAAAAAATCAGGTTTTCCCTGCATGCTCTGTCCTCTATTTCTACCATTTTTTGAAACTGCTCTTCTTGAGCAGTCTCATACTCAGTGAGCCTTTTTCTTCATTTCAATCTCTGATTATTGCAGTTTTATAAGTTCATCTGAGTAGCTGTTTAAAGCTTCTTTATTTTTCCTTGGTTGATAAACTTTTGTAACCATCCTTGGTTAGTTTAGGATGAGTTCCCCATATTTTTGTTAAGGAGCAAGAATGTTCTGAAGATTTTTAGCTGCTTTGGTTGTTTATACAGCTCCCTCTAAAAAGGGCTCAGCATAGAAGTAGTCTGAGTGACAGTATGTATGAGGAAATTAAGGCTTTTGGAAGCTGGCTGGTTGCTCTGTCTTTGGTACGATACAACTGATAGGCTACAGCAACAGTGAAGAAATAGAACATCTACTATTGCAGGTAAGTGCAACTTACACATCTCTACTTTCTTACGCTGTCTCAGAATACCTTGGTGTGAGACTGGCAACAGAAGGGATAAAGACTGGGCTTCCATGTTTGCAGGGCAAGTCAAATTACCAAGATCAGTAATAATGTATATTAAACCCCTCAAGTCACTAGGCAGAGAGACACCTCCTCCACAGCACAGTTCACGTCACTTAGAGCATGTTGGATAGGTAGTATGTGCCCTCACTGATATAACAGCTACTTGAACTTTTAGGGAAGAAATCATGCAATAGTTTAATATAGAAATCTTAAACAGTTTAAGGCAGCCACCAAAGAGCACTTTAAAGTCACTGTTCCTGCCACTCCACTCTTCCTCTTTAAACTTCCCCTACTTCCCATACCTTAATCTACTTTCTGCCCTTTACTCGCTCTTCTCACTAGCGCTCTCTAATCTTCCTTGACTACTCTTTCTAATATCTTCTAAAACCTATTAAGCTAATTGCTTCAGAGAAATATTCTCTAGTAATTATCTGGGTCTATATCAGAACATCGAAGTTTCAGAACTTCGACTGT
The DNA here is from genome assembly GCF_019279795.1 of Protopterus annectens. Classification (NCBI taxonomy): domain Eukaryota; kingdom Metazoa; phylum Chordata; order Ceratodontiformes; family Protopteridae; genus Protopterus; species Protopterus annectens. The sequence continues at coordinate 1,557,935,283 of NC_056739.1, read as the reverse complement.
TCTAATATCGACCCCTATTCAGCGAAAGCTGAAAACATCGAACATACAGAACAGCAAATTTTTTCCTAGGGAAAAATTTGCTGTTCCAAAGCACATACACACAACACAAGCACACCAAACAAACAGCAATCCACACACGCATATACAGCTAAAATCTTACACCTAACCCTACACTAAACTATACACACACCGCTAACTATCCACTTACCTTAACCCAAACCCTCACCCTAAGGTCCATCGCTAACGCACACTCACCTCACCCGTGCCCTAACTCCCCTACCCTTCCTAACCCTCACGTCCACACAATCGCACACTTACCTGACCCGCGCCCTAATCCAAACTCACCTAACCTGCCCTAACCCTCACGTCCACACAATTGCACACATACCTAACCTGCGCCCTAACCCTAACTCACCTAACCTGCCCTAACCCTCACGTCCACACAATTGCACACTTACCTAATTAACCCTAACTCACCTAACCTGCCCTAACCCTCATGTCCACACAATTGCACACTTACCTAATTAACCCTAACTCACCTAACCCATCCTAACCCCCACGTCCACACAATTTCACACATACCTAACCTGCACCCTAACCCACGCTCAATCGCAAACCTACCTGAACATGACCAGTAACATTCCACCACAGCACTGAAAATAACGAAGCAACAGAAATGGACAACTGAATTCTTTCCCTAGGAAAAAATTTGTTTTTCTGTAACTTCGATATTTTCAGCTTTCGCTGAATAGGGGTCGATATTAGAACATTCGAAGTTTTGAAACTTTGAAGTTCTAATATAGACCCTAATTATCTTGCCTTCATGCAACTACATTATGATAAAACTGGGTTTTTGTAACCACTTACTCCAAAAACTATATTCATCTTAATTACATATTATTTGTTTTTATACATCTTGAAAGAGCTTTGTTATACTCCTGATTATTGACACTGTATAACATTGTATTGCTACTTAATGCCTTGTAATAATCCTGTAGCATTGCTGTTTAATGCAAATTTATAATGAAAATTGTATAGTATGTTGGAGCTTTTTTCCCTGGGTCTCTGCTAAAAAAGGGCTCTTCAGCTCAGTCGGGCAAACCTGGTCAACAAATGTAAAATAAATAAACCTTGTCTGCAAAGCTATGGAGAGGATCATAATGGAACTCATAAATAAAGACATTGGGGACCTACAGACACTAGATCCTACCCAATTTGGCTTTGTCAAGGGCAGATCCTGCCTCTTGAACTTGGTCGACTTTTTCGAAACAAGTCACTAAGGCCATTGATGAGGGTAAGGCAGTTCACACAGCCTACCTTGACCTAGCAAAAGCGTTCGACACAATACCCCACTCGGGCATCATAGAAAAGCTCACCAGCTTAGATGTAAACCCATATGTCACAAGATGGGTTGCAAACTGGCTCAAGGACAGAACACACAGGGTTAGAGTTTCTGGTGCCATGTCAGACTCTAAGCCGGTCACGAGCAGTGTCCCACAGGGCTCAGTCCTGGGCCCCCTCTTGTTCGGCATTTATTTTTCTGAAGTGCAGGCAAACATAGGGGATTGTGGCTGACAAAATTTGCAGATGACTGCAAACTGGGCACCATAATTGACACTCCATCAGACACAGACATCCTCCAGAGAGGTCTCATAGAAATGGATAACTGGTGCCAGAGCCATGGCCTTAAGCTAAATGCCAAAAATGTATAGTCATACCCTTTGGGAAAAACAAGGTAACCCCTAATTACCACATAGGTGGTAATCCATTAAACATGGAAGAAGTTATCAGGGACCTGGGGACCCAAGTTGACAGTAACCTCTCTTTTGGCACTCACATTGCCAAAGTGGTTAGGAAGACCTTCTACATTGCCCACCTGATCATGAAGGGATTCACATCCAGATCAGGAGAGGTCATTGTACCCCTGTACTCTTCACTTATCAGACCAATGATTGAGTACAACGCCCATTCGAATGTACCTTACCCGACACCTGCAGCAGTTGGAAAGACCCCAAAAGTTCCTCACCAAAAGGATAAAGGGGCTCAAACATATGTCATACGATGCCCGACTGAAGAAACTCCAACTCTATTCAGTCACATACCATCTGCTCAGAGGTGATCTGTGCCTGACATACAAGGCCATGTCCAACCCGGAATTAATGGACATGCTCCACCTCAAAAAATCCAAATCCACCAGAGCCACGAGCAAGAGAGCAAGAGACTTAAACCTCAACACGGATATAAATAGGACGTGCTGGAGGGACAGATTCATCACCCAGAGACTCCCTACACTATGGAACAGAATCCTAGTCCATGTGAGGCAGAGCCCCTCACTGACTCTGTTCAAGAGAAATCTTGACGAGTGGATGGGAGATCGTAGGTTTACCCCGGGAATCATCTCTGTGTCACTGCTGGACAGAGGCACAGCAAACTAATGGGTATAGTATTCTCATCCTAAGGGGTGGTGAAAGCCACACACACTCTGGCTAGGCTTATAAATGCCCTAGGGCAGATAGCCTAGTATGAACCTATGAACCTATGGCTGGGTGTGGGTAATGCTGAGTTTACTCATGGTTGGTATGGTTTGGCCACGAGGGCGAAGCCTGAATCACCAGTTGGAGCAAACCATGAGTAAATCCAGCATTACCAACACCCAGCCATGGGTTATTACTATTGTACAATGACATAAAAATTATTTACTTTTCTTAAATAATGTCTTTGTGTAGTGGCTCTGTGGTGGTCTGCTTTCTTCTGGAATCCTGCTGCTTTCTTGATGTACTGTGCATGAGTATGAGACTTGAGTTCCCACGCTTACGTAGTACATCAGTGCTTTGGAAAGGAAGTTCTCCCTTACTTCATTATTTAAAAAAAAAAGTTTGAAATCCAGACAGTTCAGAGGTACAAGAGAGACAGGGCAGAAATACAAGGAAGCTCAGGTACGTTTCTTTAGATGTTCATCGTGCATACAGCTGCAGTCATAACAGATGGGTTTTCCTGCCATCAGGCGGGTCCTCGGTCGGCCGAATTCCAAAGTCTAGGTCCGGCGTCGGATGTCGTCACTTCTTTCCTGACGTCAGTGTGACAGGGGTATAAAAGAACCAGCCAACGCCATTTTCTTCAGTCTTTCTTGCCGCGCGGTGCCCGAAGAAGAAGCAGTTCGCAAGTGCCAGCTCCTGAGATTACAAGTATTTTTCACCCGAAGACTTCTTGAAAGCTAAGTACCCCGTTGGGGAAACTTTTCTTGCCTCAGACCGATGTCAGACAAAGTTAATAATTGCATTTCATGTGGGAAGCAAATACCGCATAAGGATTTCCATTCCCCCTGCATTCCTTGCTTAGGCCCAGACCACGACGTCTCGGCCTGTCGTTTTTGTGCTGCATTCAACAGACGCACTATTAAGCGTCGGGCGGAGTTCGCCCAACACTGTTTTGGCAAAAAATTTAATTACATTATGTCATCGGATACTCCTACTCCAGTTTTGAGTAAAAGATGCAAAGATAAGGACCAACACCATGCTAAAGCCGACTACAGGTGCTCCGGTTCTCAGCGAGGTGCCTACGCAGCCCCTGACTACCGATGACACTTCATTAGCGGTGTCTTCTGTGCCCGAGGTCGCAGGCTCTTCGGCCCACACCCCGACTGCAGATACCGAAGCCACTCTTGGCGGGGAAACTCAGAGTTTAGACAGGCCTGCCACCTCTCAAGGTGTCTAAAGGCCTTCTTCTTTTTCCATTAAGGCTTTCACTAAATCTAAAGCTCATTCTAGAAAAACTGACCCTGCCTCCTTTTGAACCAGCTGCTTCAACAGAACTGCAATATTTGTCATGGAAAACAACCTTCCTTCTGGCTATCACCTCAGCACGCAGGGTTTCGGAACTACAAGCCCTCATGGCTGTGCAGCCTTTCATCATTTTCCATCAGGACAGAGTTTCCTTACGAACCAATCCTTCCTTTATGCCAAAGGTAGTATCCAGGGTAGCCTTGAATCAGGCTATCCACTTACCTACCTTTTACCCTAATCCACAAAACAAAGGGGAGAGACTACTACATGTCTTGTACATTCACAGGCAGCTCTGTTATTGTTTGGACAGAACAAAGCCTTTCAGAAAATCAGAGCAACTCTTTGTGTCCTATGCTACAGGTGCTCAAGGGAAGCCTATTTCCAAACAGACAATCTCAAAATGGATAGCCCACTGCATACGCTTTTGTTACTCTTTTCATGGTAAAACTGTACCTACAGGCATCAGATCTCACTCCACAAGGGCCACAGCTACCTCTGCAGCTTTCCTCAGGGGGGTTTCTACCAAAGATATTTTGGAAGCAGCCACTTGGAGTTCTGTACATACTTTCTCCAAGCACTATCACCTACCATTATACTCCAAATCTAGAGCGGGCTTTGCCACTGCAGTCTTGCAGGGCATCCTGGCTCCTCCTAGTTCCACTTAGTGCCTACCACCCCTTTTTTAGCTTCGGGATTCTACCCATCTGTTATGACTGCATCTGTATGCACGATGAATACAGTTTTGTACCTACCATAAATATAGATGTTCGAGTGCTAATACAGCTGCAGTCCAGGTTTCCCTCCCTCGTTCCCCTCTTGGGACAGGCCTAATGGCTAATACCTCCTCATACAACCTCATTGGGGTATTCTTTTATGGTGTATTTGCTTGCAACTACTGTTTTTTGATTATATTGCATTGCATTACTACATAAATTTATGTTTTGCCTTCCTTCTGTGGGGGCACCTGACATCAGGGGCAAGAAAAACTGAAGAAAATGGCGTCGGCTGGTTCTTTTATACCCCTGTCGCACTGACGTCAGGGAAGAAGCGACGACATCCGACGCCGGACCTAGACTTTGGAATTCGGCCGACCGAGGACCTGCCTGATGGCAGGAAAACCCATCTGTTATGACTGCAGCTGTATTAGCACTCTAACATCTACATTTATGGTAGGTACAAAACTGTATTTTTGTATAATGTACATGATTTTCATTGTATTACTGACTTGTCTCACTCATACTGATAAACTGTCCAGGTTTCAAACTTCTTACTTCTTGACCTCTTAGCTCAAGAAAACTGGAAAGCCTTGGCATATATTAATTTGAAGAAAGTCCGGGCGACTGGACTTTTTCCATGGGCATGCTGGTTGAGCTGACCAATCAGCATCCACGTTTTTCTATGTCAATGACCAGTCATTGTATAATATGTGACTAGTACGCAGCTGTAGTTCAGTACAGCACCCTACAGTAGTAAGAGGGCAATATACAAAATCATTATAAATAATTGTATGTGTTCTAAGTTAAATTTGGTAAGATCTGAGAGTAATACACAACTATAAGCTGGTATACTACACAGTTGAAGTAGTAAGAGGTAAATACACAAATTCAGTATGATAACAGAAGAATTAGGTTACAAGGGAGCAAGTTATATACTATGTACTATAGAAAACAAGGGCTTGTGATCCTTATGCATGGTAACATTAGTCAAGCAAGATAAGGAGTGAAGATTTTTCACAACCTAAAAGCAGCCCAAGACATGTTTTTTTAAGCTGGGCATTTCGGCTGTGAACTTAAATGTAATGGAATGTGGAATGTGAAAGATACATGACTGACCTTAAGTAGCCAACTTGCACTTATAGCTGCACTGCAGCAACAATGCTTTCCTCTGCTTTAGTTGAAAGGTTTGTTGGCTTGTTAGCAAACTGATTCAGAACTAGTACATCTCCAAGGATGTGTAAAACATCTTTGCATTTCTTGTCAAGGTCTGTGTTCATAAAAATTCAGTCTCATCTTGGAAGAGCTGTATCAGGTCTGGTATCCTGGTTGCAAATGTGGAATGTGTTCCTCAAATAGTTTATCATACCCAATGTGTAATGGCAACATGTCCTTCATGGATGCATCTGCAGTCATAACAAGTGGGTTGTCCTGTCGTCAGGCAGCCCTGCAGTCGGCCGGATTCCAAAGTCCGGGTCCGGCTTCGGCTGATGTCGCACTCCACCCGACGTCATCTCTGTTGGTCTTCGGGTATAAAAGCATCAGCCGACGCCATTTTCCTCAGTCTTTCTTGCCGGCGTGGCCGAAGCAGAAGCTGTTCGCAAGTGCCGGTCGGTCGGATCCAGAGATTACTTCTACCGAATACTACTTGAAGACTTCTAAAGCTAAGTACCCGTTGGGGACTCTTTCTTGCCTCAGCCGATGTCAGAAAAAGTTAACAATTGTTTAACCTGTGGGAAACAAATACCTCATAAAGATTTCCACTCTTACTGTCTGCCTTGTTTAGGCCCAGCCCACGACGTAGCAGCCTGTTCGGCCTGTGCCTCTTTCAACCGACGAACGCTTAGGCGTCGGTCGGAGTTTGCAGAACAGTTTTTCGGTTCTGATTTTGCGACATTATGCCGCCGGATCCTCCGACTACCCCAAAAACGCAAAGATAAAGACCGACACTCGCGGTCCGCGGTTTCGCCGAAACCACGGTAAAGCAAACATGAGTGTCTCGGTTTCGGCGAAACCGAGAAAACTGCTCAAAGTACAGCTGAACCTATTCTTACAACTGAGGCCCCTGCTACAACTCTTGAATCGACCTCAGAAATTTTACCCACTACGGTGGTTGACTTATCAGACACCATCCCCTTGGATGTCTCTACCCCAGCACGTGGTGCTGCTAGGCCTCCAGCTGCCATGTCCATTAAGGCCTTCGCCAGGGCTAAAGCAGCCAAGACTACAAAATCAGTGCCTGTTAAACCCCCCCACATCCAGGCCCTCTTCTAGTTCTCAAATGCTTTCTTTGGCAGAAGATTTAATTTCTTTAATTAGAGGATCTCAATCTCACCCAGACAGGGCCTCTCAGCCCCAGAGAAGAGACCTAGGGCAGAGCCCCTGAGCCAGTGTCTTCTGATGATTCTGCTGATGAATCAGACATAACTGACCAGCCTGAGGCTCCCTTCTCCAATTTTGAAGATTCTGATGCTGAAGAATCCATTCCAGCTGCTTCCCCACCAGAAGAATTCTCCTTTGGGGAAACCTTGCATGCCATGCGAGAACAGTTCCAATGGCAGCAACAGGATTTTTCAGACTCCAGAAAAGACTTAGGACCTTTCTGCACCTCCCACAGCACAGGCCCTTAGCTATACCTCCTGTTCTCTCTGTGGTGGATGATGCTTTCAATGATGTTTGCTCCGCTCCAGATTCTTTACCCCAGCCCCTGCCAAACCAGACAGATTTTACAGGGTGCCAGATACTCATCACCACCTTTACAAGGCCCCACTTGCAGACCCAGAAACTATATCCCAGGGTCCCAAGGCAGTAGCCGCGACCACAGCTAAAAACCCTATTCCTTCTGAAAGGGAAGCAAGGTCACTAGACAGATGGGGTGAAAAGGTCTACACTTCAGCTACTCTCTCAGCTAGAGCTTTAAACTGTCAGTTTCACATGATACAATACCAAGAGTTTATGCTTGATCAGTTAACTAAAAAGCTAACCACTGATGAATCTCTTGATAAGAAATATGTATTAGAGATGGTAAATAACATACAACAGGTTAGCAACCATTCCTTAAAATGTGGCTATGATGCACTGGAGGCTTCATTTAGATCAGCCGTGACAGGCACAGTGATAAGAAGGCATGCATGGCTAAAGGAACAAGCTTTACCGGATCATGTTAAAGCTAAGTTGCTAGATGCTCCTATGGACAAGACAAGTTTGTTTGGTACACCTGCCCAGCAGGTTATGAAGAAAATGGAAGAAAAGGCAAAATCTGTTCAAACTGTTAAAGATTTCTTGCAGGTTCATCCCCAAGGTTTAGCAGGAACTGGCCTGCCAAAATTGGTCCTTTCCTGACTCCACAAAATTTCAAAGGGGCAGGAATAGACGCTCCAGAGGCAGAAACCAATCCAGAGGAGGTGCCTACAGAGGACGACAGTGGCAAGGTAACAACAGAGGCACAGACACAGCCACTGCCACTACATCAGCACAACCACAGTGACTTAATCCTAAATCCGCCTACCAGGGAACAAATAGCAGCTCCTCTAGGCGGAAAGTTAACCTTATTTTCAAAGAACTGGCACTACATAACAAAAGACAAGTGGATTTTACAAACCATAGATCAAGGTTACCGGTTTCACTTCCACACTTTACCAGTCAAAAGAGGAATGCCAAATCTACCTCCAAATCAAAAACAGAGGCTCTACGCCAGATAATGGAGTTAGCAAACATGAGAGCTGTGGAAAGAGTGCCAACAGCAGAACAAGGAAAGGGGTTCTACTCCAGACTATTCCTAGTTCCAAGAAAGGAAAAAGTTGGAGACCAATTCTCGACCTGTCCACCTTAAATACATACATCATTGTCCCAAAATTCAAAATGCTGACCCTACAGCAACTTCTTCCCATGCTGGGCAAGGAGTCTTGGCTGGTAACTCTAGATCTCAAGGAGGCATACCTGCACGTCCCCATTCGACCAATCTGCAGAAGATACCTCAGATTTCTTGCAGGATCAGAGCACTATCAATTCTCAGCATTGCCCTTTGGCTTATCTACTGCGCCCAGAGTATTCACAAAATGCCTGGCATCAGTAATCGCCCATTGCAGACTACAGGGAATTCAAATTTACCCATACCTGGACGACTGCCTGCTACAAGGGGACAACAAAAGCAAGCTGACAACAGATTTACAAAGGGTCATTTACTTGCTACAAGGACTGGGATACACAGTCAATTTACAAAAGTCAAGGCTGATACCATCCCAAACAAGGACATTCTTGGGCGGAATTGGACACAGTACAACAAATGGCATTCCTGACTACAGAAAAACAAAAGAACTTCCTCTTTACTTCTTGGCACTAACAAAACTGAACAAGTTAACAGCAAGAAAAGTTCTGCAGGCCTTGGGCTTCATGGCATCATGCATAATCTTGGTCCCATTTGCCAGACTACATATGAGGAAACTACAGTGGTACCTAAAGAATTTATGGTCCCAACACAGACACAGTCTAGAAACAGAAATCCCACTAATTCCATGCTTAAAACAGGAGTTCCTATGGTGGGCTCAGGCATGCCAGTCAAACCCAGGCCTACCCTTTCGCAGATGTCAACCAAGCCAGACCATCACAACAGACGCTTCAGACCTAGGATGGGGGCCCACATGCTGGACAAATGCGTGCAAGGATTGTGGACACAGGATCAACTTCACCTGCACATCAATCTAAAAGAAATGCTGGCAGTAAAACTGGCAATCCAAAAGTTCAAACCATTTCTCAAAGAGGGCCAGTTGATGATAAGGACAGACAACACCACAGTCATGTGGTACATCAACAAACAGGGAGGCACTCATTCATACCCCTATGCAGAATGACCTTGGAGCTGTGGACCCTGGCACTCAGCTACAACATTCAGTTACAGGCAATATTTGTACCGGGAAAGACAATACTCTAGCAGACATATTAAGCAGAACCACTTCGGATGCCCACGAATGGAAGCTGCACCCGGACATCTTCAAGACCATCTCAAAGAAATGGGGAATGCCACAGATAGACCTATTCGCATCACCTCTCAATCACCAGCTCAAAAAATTCTGCACAAGGACATTCCACCCACTAGCATGGAAAGTGGACTCTCTCTCCTTCAACTGGAAAGGCCTAACAGCATATGCATTCCCACCTCTTCCTTTGATACACAAGGTACTACTAAAAATCAAGGAAGAACGTCCAAGGATAATCCTGATAGCTCCAAACTGGCCAAGACAACACTGGTACCCACTACTGAAGAGCATGTCTCGAACAATATGTGGCCAATACCCCTGATGCCTTTGATGTTAACTCAGAACAACTACAGCATCATACATCCAAACCTAAAACGCTGCAACTGACTGCATGGAACATCACATAGCAGCAGCTAATCCAGAACTTTCCCAAAGAGTTAAAGACATTATTCTTGAAGCACGCAGACCTTCAACAAGAAGGAACTATGCTGGAAAATGGAAAAGGTTTGTCATTTGGAGTACGGAAAGAGGAAAAGATGTGTCAAACATAGATATGCCTAACATTCTGGAGTATCTGGCGAACTTCTTCATTCAGGCCTGTCCTACTCCTCCATCAAGATACATGCATCAGCTATTTCAGCAGAATACAGCTTTGATCCACCTGTTTTTTCGCACCCTTTGCTCAGGCAGTTCCTCAGAGGAATCAAGAATGTAAAACCTCCAAGGAAACCACCATTACCAGCTTGGGATTTAAACTTTGTGCTAGAAAAGTTGACACTATCACCCTTTGAACCAGCAGCAACAGCAGACCTACAACACCTGTCATGGAAAACTGCTTTCCTACTGGCAATTACTTCAGCAAGGAGGGTTTCAGAACTACAGGCCTTAATGGCAGTGCAACCCTTCCTAATCTTCCACCAAGATAGAGTGTCCATGAGGACTAATCCTACATTTATGCCCAAGGTGGTATCCAGAGTGTCTTTAAACCAGGCAATCCACCTACCTACCTTCTTTCCCAACCCACAAAACAGAGGGAAAGAATACTGCATACCTTGGATGTACATAGACAGCTACGCTACTACTTGGACAGAACAAAAATAGCAGAAAGACTGACCAACTTTTGTAGCCTATGCAACAGGAAGGGAAGGAAAAGCTATTTCCAAACAGACAATCTCCAAATGGATAGGAAATTGCATACGATACTGTTACTCCTTCCATGGAAAACCAATTCCACAGAACATAAGACCTCATTCTACAAGGGCAACAGCCACTACCACAGCCTTCTTACGAGGAGTGGCAACCAAAGACATTATTGAGGCGGCTACTTGGACCTCCGTGCATACATTTGCCAAGCATTATAATTTGCCTCTATATTCCAGATCCCGAGCAGGGTTTGCCACTGCTGTACTGCAAGGGATCCTAAACACACCATAATCTACTTTATCCTCCTCCCTAGTTGGCTATGGTATTCTACCCACTTGTTATGACTGCAGATGCATCCATGAAGGACATAGTACAGTTTTGTACCTACCATAAATGTAGATGTCCGAACTGGATAGCATCTGCAGTCAGGATTACCCTCCCTCCTTCCCTCTGTGGTACTCCTAGGGTGTTTACCCTCCTAATAGCTAGCTGTTGGGGGGGAGTCTTTTATGGTGTATTTGTTTGTATATATGTACATATATGCTTATTGCTGTGTTTACCTCTATCTATTTGGAAACATTGGCATCTATCCAAATTTTAGCCTGCAAGAGGGCTACTGGCATCTGGGGCAAGAAACACTGAGGAAAATGGCGTCGGCTGATGCTTTTATACCCGAAGACCAACAGAGATGACGTCGGGTGGAGTGCGACATCAGCCGAAGCCGGACCCGGACTTTGGAATCCGGCCGACTGCAGGGCTGCCTGACGACAGGACAACCCACTTGTTATGACTGCAGATGCTATCCAGTTCGGACATCTACATTTATGGTAGGTACAAAACTGTACTTTTTAGCTGTTGGGTTTACATTGTCCTTTTCATGGCCTGCACTGACTTGCTGTACTGCTTTCTGAAATTTTTTCCCTAAGAAAATGAATTGTGTTATACCAGACTGGCATTAATCTGTGAGTTTAATTTGTTAGTGCACGTTTTTCAAATGTTCTAAGTTTCTGATTGTGCTTGGTAACAGTAGAGCCCCACAGTTACTGATATGTACTTGGACAAGCCTCTAAGCCCTTGACAGTGCTCTGCATAGTTTTATGCATCCAAGTCACTGTTGAACTAATCCCAGAAGAGAGTCTCAGAAAGTAGTACCTATAAAAGGGGTATTAACTGGATGTGACATACCATTGTAATGGTTTAGTTTAATTTTCCAGAACTTCATTAAATATTTATTGCTTTGAGAAGTAATTTGCTGCTGTTTCACTATCTATTGTCCTCTCTTTTGGAGTTTTAAAAATGTCCCTTTTAAGGTATTGAGGTCTTTTGGGTCATTGCATATATGCAGTTCACCATGCTTTTCTTTCATACGGTAGAGTTTATGCAGTTTTCAAGCTCTTAATTTTTTAAACCACTTCCTGTCATGTGTTTTCTCCAGCTTTTGTTGGAAGCGCTCTCTCCAAAGGATGGCAACCCTTCTTGGTGCATGCACTGCAGGTAGAGTATCATTTGTCAGTTTAATGGAATAAACAGCAAGGTACCAACTCAGCTGAAGGCATTAGAATGTTACCTGGTTACTTCAGCATGCTGGCCATCAAGTTTAGAGTGTCTGTGGTCATATATGCTCCTTTTAACTAGCTGCATGGGGTCACATGCCTTCTCTTGGTGTAGACAGTTGTGATATACTGAAACAATTACAAATAACACTAAGTGGGAGTTGTTCACTTTCAGAGGAATGGTAAAGAGGTGTGAGGGCTTGACCCAGCAGCCCTTTTCTTTGACAGTTGATTTCATTGCCAGATTATTTTACCATCTCTATCTAACATAAAAGAAGATTGTAAATAATGTACTGAAAAGGGCACAGTCCGTCTCTTAGCCACCACCGTTTTAACTACATGTATATTTTGTGTATCCTCTGTGCCTACCTGTGACAAAGATTACATTGAAGTGTTTACCTTGTTACTAGTCGACATCATTAACAAAAAAAAAATCACAATTGGCTCATTCTGTTCCAGGGATGTGCTGTTCCAGATCTTCTTGACAAAATTTTTTTTCTATTGACTTTAAGCATACATCCGATTACACTAGGCATTGGCAAGCTGTTGACATGCTGCTTCTAGTGTGATTAGAAGACTCACTTGTTGGCCAAAGGACTTTGTCTGAGAACACCCCCCTTGTGTTATTATTGAGAACATCCATTGGTACTTTTTCCACTTCGAACAACTAGAAGCAGTGAATGTTTCACCTAGAACTGTTGACTTGCCTTCAAACACATACTGCCATGTTTAATACACGTTCATCTCCCCTCACCTGGTGTTACTTCATTCTTGTATGTTGAATTTCAAGTACAGGCTGATCTTTCATTGCGACTGAAAGATAAAATATCATTTGTGCTTCCATTTTCACATCTTTAAGAAATGCTTCACATTTCTCCCCCTTGCTGCTGCATATGGTGCAAAACATGATGTTTATCTCGCCTTCGTTACTTGCTTGTTGGGATCGGAGCCGACCCATGGCTCCGACTCGGCCATCTTCTATAGCTCGAGAGCTGATTACTGGCTCGAGGCTACCCCTCATCCCATGATGCCTAGTACTAGCTACCCAGATCTCGTTTGCCGCTTCAGATGCGAGGTTCGTTCTTACTGGCTCAGGCTATTGTAAGTTAGTTTTAATACTTTTTCTAGCGAATTAGGGGTTATTTTTTGATAGTTTAGTCTTTCGACTTTATTGTTAACTAGCTTGTTGTAGTTTTTAGTGTTATTGTATTTTCCCTCAGAACTCATTTAAGTTAGAGAGTTCTTCCCCTCCCTCCTTCCCTTTTCCTATCTCTTCTTATTGTAGTGTTTTCTTTTAGTTTTATTCTCTTTTTTTACTTCATAGGTAGCCGTTTAAGTTAGAGGCTTCCTATTAAAAAAAAAAAAAAAAAAAACTTCTTGACTGTAGTTATTGTATTTTTGGTAGATTAGTGTTTGTAGTTTTTTGTTGGGCCTTTGGCCAAAGACTTTCTGTGTAGGACTACAGATGTTTGAAGAATCCAAAGTATCTAGATTCAAGAAGTATGACTCATGCTGTCAGAAAATGTCTCTGCCAGATGGGCACACTTCTTGCGTCTATTTCTTAGATGCAGTGCACCTGCAGGACTCCTGTTCTGTATGCCATGCATTCAGCCCAAGGGTTCTGCAGGAGCGCAAAAATAAGCTGATATTAAGGGGTCTCCTTAAGCCCCAGGATTCACTGGCCAAGGCTCAGCTGGTGAAATCTCCTAAACCGACCAAATCATCGGCAACCAGCTCGGAGCCACCATTGGCCCAAACATTACCGACTACCTCGGTTCCAGCTGGAACCGAGGAGGCTGCTTCCCAGTCGGCTCCACCAGCATCTTCGGAGCCGTCTCGGACCCACAAGAGACCGAGGTCCCTGTCTGTAGAGTCGATACATTCGGCCCCTCGGTCTCCCCTGTTGCAGAGTGACCGCAGTCATAGATCCTTCCACTCCTCTCGGTCCTCTAGACTCTCGGACCACGATTTGGAGAGAGTGGTCAGTAGGTTGTTGAAATCGCAGGCACTGGCCAAAATGTTATCCAGCCCCCCTCAACAAGTGTCTGCTCCATCTGCTTCCATCAATGTTCCTCCTCCGACTCCTCTGAGCTGGGAGCTGGAGTTTGTTGGGGTTCGAATCGTGGAACCGTCGGCACCGGTAACTATTTCCCCTTTGGTTCCGTCATTGGCTCCGATCCCCTCGATGGTACCTTCTGTCATGGGATCTGGGTGCCGAGACTCCCTCGACGGCTCCAAGGGGGCGAGTGGCATCGGACCCTTGTCCGACCCCGTTCTCCCTCTCGAAGCTTCGGCACAGGTGAGCTCGGCTCCTACATCGGCATCAGAGCCGTCCCCCTTGGTGCGGAGGAGGATTCAGGTTTCCTCTGAGCCGGATCCTTCTTTGCATCTTGGCAGGGATGCATTCGATGTCATGAGGAGTGTACTGGCCCATGAGTCAGCACCACGTTCGACCCCACTGACTCCGTCCCCTGTAGTACCTGCGTCAACCTCTGTCCCTTCTCCATACCCCAAGCGTGGGGAACCGACACTCCAGAGCCCCCCATTGGGTGTTTCCTCCTCTTCCGAGGCCTCCCCTGATCATTGAGAGGAGGCCCCTCGGAAGAGGAAGTGCAAGAGGAAGCACATTGACTCCCCTGAGTCTGTCACTTCGGATACGGATTTGGATGAATCTGAAGGGTCCCCGAGATCCCCCTCTGAAGAGGTTTCCTTTTCAGACATCCTAGAAATGCTTAGGCAGAGGGGGAACTGGACTGCCTTAGCCCCTACTGAGGACGAATCCGTATTCCTGGATGCGTTTGGTTCCCGCCTTTCCTCCTCCTGGGTGTCTCCGCCCTTCGATCCATTAATGTCTGTGGTTGCTCGAAGGGCTTGGTCAGCCCCGGATACAGTGGAACCAACCCCGAGGAGGCCAGGCAAGTTTATTACTGCACCCCCTAACAAACAGTTCCTTACCAAGGGTGTTCCCGTGGATGCCATGGTAGTAGCAGCGGCCACTAAAAAGGAATTAGCAGAAACTTCTTCCTCTGTCCATCCTCCTAACAAGGACTCTAGGACTATGGACAGATATGGGAAGCGAATGTTTGCTTCAACAGCCTCCTCTTGTTGTATAATCTATTCATACTTAAATCCGCGACGGTGGCTTGTTTTTACGGGAAGACCTGATTTTGATCCGGTCAGGTACAGCAGAGTTTATGCAGTCACTCAAGTGTTTGTACAGGGCATTTGCGTATACTTCTGCACAGTGATCATTGGTGTCTATGATTGTGCTTAATATGCTATAGTTAGCTTTGGTGAATTTTTTTTTATAATTTTTGTTACTGTGAGTGTGTGAGTTGCAGTAGTTACTTCAAACAAGAATGATTTATGGCCTGACCTAACCAGGGAGGGTATCGTGCATGGAAAGTACAATGACCCCCCCCCCCCCCATGTTAGTGAGTACTACCTCCAGAACATTAGAGACCCTAGTGGAAGTGTAGACTATCTGTTCCAGAGCATTTGTGTTAAAGTTTAGGAACATCAGGGCAAGCGTGTTTTTGCTCATATATGTCCCCCAGTCTATGGTGGGATAGTTGAAGTCTCCCATGATTAAGGTGTTGGGCTGTATGGCGATTCCAGTAAACCGAGGTAGGCTGTGTGCTTATCCTGGTTCATGATGAGGGATCTATTGCTAGCAATGATGTGGTTTGGTACTTTTTTAACAGATGCTGAATCTAGCTTTGTTTGTATAACTTTATCACTGATCCAGGGCATCTTTTTTTGGAGAAGGTTCCCCTGCACCCTAGTAAGCAGGGGTGTGCAGTTAGAACTTGTCTGATTGAAGACTGCTGGAACAGGGCTCAGTTTTCAGCTTTTTTTGTGGTTAATTTGGTAACTTGTTTAAATCAGTTTGTTCATTTTCTATTGTTTTGTATATATATATATATATATATATATATATATATATATATATATAGATATATAGATATATAAAATTGTACTTTATTCATCTGCTTTTACTGTATTTGTGGTTTCTTCCTACTTTATTACTAGGGGCATTGACTACAACTCTGATCTGCGATATATAACAATAAGTATCCTTTTCTGTGCATTTAAAGCGTTTTTTGAGTGTATCAAAAAATAAATAAATATATATATATATATATATATATATATATATATGTATATATGGGTCTACTTTCTATCACCGAACTTCCGAATCACCGACACACAAGTCACCGACCCCAAACAACCGAAAACACACAACACCGACAAACACCAACAACTCAAAAAACCGAACACCACTACACCTACACAAAAAACGTCAAACACACATTGCACACAATAACATATCCACTAACCTTAACCTAAACCCTAACCCTAACGTCCGACACTACCGCACACTTACCCAACCCGCACCCTAACCCTAACTCACTTAACCCACCCCTAAACCTCAACACCGTCACTATCGCACACTTACCCTACCAGCACCCTAACCCTAACTCACTTAACCCACCCTAAAACATTAAGCCCGTCACTATCCCACACTCACTCCACCCGCATACTAACCCTAACACACTTAACCCTTCCCTACAATACACTACGTCACTATCACACACTTACCTTACCGGAACCCTAAGTCCGACACTACCGCACATTCACCTTTCCCACACCCTAACCTAAAATCCCTCACTATCGTACACTTACCTGTCACTCCCCAATCCTAAATCTTTCACTGTCGCACACTTACCGCATCGCGCTCACACGCTGCCGTTGTCTGTCTTTCAGCTGTCGGGATATCGCGTTTTTGATAACCTACCTGTTCGGTCGTTCCGTCTCGGTCTTCCGGGTGTCGGTGACGTGGCGCTTCGGTTATTCGAAGTAGACCCGTATATATATATATATATATATATATATATATATATATATATATATATATATACTTGTTTCCCGCCTTTCTAAGCTAGTATAGTCCAGTTTTCAGGTTAGTGCTGAATTCAGGACTGTTGTTACAAATCTGTGTGTTTGCCCATACCTTACTTGGATAGAAGGCAGCTCTCTGTTCACCTGTGAGAGTGGGGAGCTTTGAGCAGCCTGCCTGTCCCTGGAGGAGGGGTTTCAGCCCAGAAATTAGTAGTTTATTGGCCATTTTGCACTAATTTCTATCGCTTTCATTTCCCTGCTATAAATACCGTATTTGCCTGGTTTTGCGCGCCGGGCAGTGCCAGTTAGCTAGGGTAAAACTATTCCCGGCTCCACAAAGTCTCCTCTTCAATTTTTCCCTTGGAACTAGACAAACATTCAACTTAAGCACTCAAGCCACTCATTTCCCAGCCTGGCACTTACTCAAAACTTATAGCAAGCACTTATAAACCCTAGCACTAGACCCTCCTGTACTGTACAGAAGGACAAGGCTCTCTATTCGACCTTGCCAGCCATCCAGTAAAACAGTTCACTGTACCTATCCAGGCATGTCCAAAGGGCAGTTTCAGGTGTACTCTCCAGTCCAACTGGTGAATCTGGGCATCTTGAGGCAGTGTTACAACTGGCTCATGTACACAGACAGCCCCCTTCTCCTACCACCAAACACTAATACGTGCGAGAGATGGAATTATACAGCCAAACAGGAGGCTAAGCTCTCTCAACCCAAGACTGGATCAGACAGTCAAGAGGAGAAGGGAAATACTTGCATCACACCCCAAGTCTCACATAAACCCATTAAAGCAGCACTGGAAAAAAACACACATAAATACATGAAAACATACTCGGAGGCTCTAAATAAAAATCTGCAAAACCAACGGAGACCTCCAAAACAAACATCCAAGCAACCCCCCCCCCCCCAAACACAAACCATGAAACACATACTTCACAAAACCAGTGTGCCATGCAGTCACAGCCCTTAAGGCAAAATAACATACCCAACATACTAGTAATAGGTGACTCTATAGTCAGGCACACTGACGTCCCACTCACTAGGCTGAATAAGGAGAAGGTTACTGTTAGCTGCCTGTCGGGCGCCAGGATCCGCCACATAACACAAGCACTCGGGTCACTACAGA